>NW_026895679.1:0-17185 GCF_033153095.1 Gastrolobium bilobum | reverse complement strand
CTTATAGGACAGCCTATAGAACACCTTTAGGTTGCTCACCTTACAAATTGATTTTTGGTAAAAATTGTCATTTACCCTTAGATACTGGGCTACTACTCAATTGAATGTTGATGCCACTGCCTCAGGAGAAAAGAGAATTCTCCAACTGAATGAAATGGATGAATTTAGATTAAATGCTTATGAAAATGCCAAGCTGTATAAAGAACAAATGAAGAGATGGCATGATAAGCAAATTTCAGATAGGCAGTTTTTTGAGGGACAACAGGTCCTGCTCTTTAATTCTAGGCTAAAATTCTTCCCGGGAAAGTTAAAGTCTAGGTGGTCTGGTCCATTTAAGGTAACAAAAGTCCATTTACATGGTGCAGTGGACATTTTAAATGAGAAAGATGGGACCAAGTTCACTGTCAATGGTCAAAGGCTTAAAAATTATTTGGGGGAGGGAATTGAGAAAGCTCAAATCTCAATATCTCTTGCTGACCCTCCCACCATTTAAACACAAACGAACAGTGAAGAGTCTAGCTTGAGACTCTAATCAGAAATTAAGCTTTGTTACTGTTGTGTTTTGTAAATTCAGTATAAAGTTTGGGGGAGTGGTCTGAGTATCAACTCAGTTTTATTTTTGCTATTTTTCTGTTTTTGGTAATTTCAATTTGCTGTTTTAATATTTTTTTTTAGGCATCATGGTTAGAAAACATATCTTGCGTAGTGGAGGACCTCACAGTCCAAAGCTTACACCTCACACACCTGATCCTGAGAGTTTTTCCCTCTCCTCCTTCATATGTGAAAAAGCAATAGAAAGGTTTGAAAAGACTATGCTTGCTAGGGACCCTACCCCTGACAAGGGATTTGAGGAAAATGCCTCTTATCCTGAATATGTGCATGAAGTAGTAAAAACTCAACATTGGGAACAGTTTTACCTGCATCCTAAGGATGCGGCTAATGTCAATGTGGTAAGAGAATTTTATGCAGAAATTTTGAATGACAGTCAAACTGAGGTTAGTGTCAGGGGCATTAAAGTTTCCTTTGAACCCAAGGTTATTAGGGAATTCTTTTCCCTACCTAAGGCCTCTAAAGATGAGTTTGCCAAGCATGTCAAGAAGCATGATCCTGCTTTCATGGCAGCAATATTAGAGGTCATAGCAGTCCCTGGGGCTGAATGGGAGATAAAGGAAAAGAACTATACTCTGCAAAAACACTTTCTAAATGAAAAAGCTCAAACGTGGTACCATTTCATTAGAGCCAGATTGCTCCCTACCACTCATGTAAATTTAGTGACTAAGGATAGAGCTGTGTTGTTGTGGTGTTTATTGGTTGGGAAACCAGTAGATGCTGCCAAATTAGTTTTTAGAGGAATTGGAGCTTGTGCTGGGGGTAGGAAAGGCAAGCTACGGTTCCCTAGCTTCATATCACAATTATGCAAGAAAAAGGGTGTCACAGCAAACCAAGCTGATGTGTTCTTTAAAGTTAGTGAGGCTATAACTCTGCGAATCATTACTAAATTAAAAAAGGGCATTGCTGCACCCTCTGTTGAGAAAGAAAAGTTGGAAATAGAAGGAAAAGAAAAGTTGAAGGGGGTAGTTGAAGAGGAGAAGACTCAATATTCTCCCCCAGAAAAGAAAGGGAAATTTGTCCCTGATGTTGCAAGTTCTCAGCAACAGAGGGCTGAAAATATTGCAAATCACTTGGAGACTATGGTCCCTCCCACTGAAGACCAGCCTTTCCCAGGCGGGTTACATAATAATCTGGTTCACATACATAAAGTGCTCATGCAAATGCAAGATCATAACAAAAAAATGGACTTGCTGTTTGAGAAAACATATGATCAATTTTACACTTTTATGTATAATAGAGCCAGATTTCATGATTACATTGTAGGGAGGGACAGAGTCTTGAATGATTTTTTGAAAAATACCTTTGCAAATTTTCCTGGTTTACCTTCATTTCCTGATGATTTAACATGGCCACCTTCTTCAGTATTTGTTGATCCACAGGTAAAAGAAGTCATGGCAAAAGCTGCTGGCAATCCTCCTTCTCCCCAACCTACAAGGCAAGAGACAACTCCTCTACCTACAAAGGAACATGGCCACCCATTTAGCTCAAGGAAGAGGGGAAGGCCAAGAACAAAAGCTGCCATAGAGGAAGTGAGTGACAATGAAGAAGAAGAAATGCAATCTTCTGAATCAGAATCTGAAGATGTGGATAAATCTGAGTCAGGGGACTCAGATTATCAGGAGAAATAGGCCAGAACTTCTTCTGGCCTCAGGTTACACTGATCCTACTTGTAAAATTTTCATTTGTGTAACTTGTTTGAGGCACAACAGTGAGGACACTGTTGAAATTAAGTTTGGGGGAGAGTATTTTGTTGATGCACCACAAACCATGTTTGCTCTTTAGAAATTTTTTTTAGTTTGAATTAATTTCCTATGTTTCAGTTGCTGTTTTGATTGGATTTGTTGTTTTTAGAGTTGTATGAAGTTTTCTGTTGGTTTGGTTGTTTTGAGTTAGGAGGAGATTTTGTGCTGTTTTGAACTGTTTTGTATATATTTGCTGTTTTGGTGAAAGGAAATTTTGGATATGTGAATGGATTTGAGGAGTGTGATGTTTAGCAATGAGTGATCAGTATCACAACTAAGCAGCTGAGAATTTGAATAAAGGAAAGAACTCAGGGCAGGTGTGTGGATGAAGAGTGATATGAGTGTTTTAAATGATTGATGGGTAAAAGGCAGTGAGAGGTTGAGAAATTTAGTTGATTAATGCAGCTTGAGTGTTTTAACAATAGACACTAGAGATGGTGACTAGACCCAACACAGTGAGTCATTGAGCCTACACAGTCAACATTTTTTATGAGAGGTCTCCACTGGGTTAGTGAGACAGAACTTGCTTTGATGCTCAGTTGATGAATTGTTGCACTTGCTTAATTTTAAAATGATGAGGGCAATTTGTTGTTTTGTTTAACCATTTTCAAACCAAAAAGCCATCCATAGATCATCATCCATTGAAAACCCATTTTGAGCCTTTGACCTTTTCTTTTCACATACCCACATTTTATCTTATCCCACAATCTACCACACCTCTTAGTTATGATGGAAACAGAAAAAGAAGCAAGATTTTTTGTTATTTTTATTTTGTTGGTTGTTAAAAAAAAATAAAAAAAATAAAAAAAAAGAAAAAAATAAAAGAGAAGGAATAGAAAGTAAGAGACTGCTAATAAAATGAAAAGTTTGATTTCATAAATAAAAATAAAAAAATAAAAAAGAAGAAGAGATTTTCAAAAAGAGAAAAATAGCAGTCAAAGTAGCAGCCACTGAATTAGTTGATTATGCTTCATAATTGTGTTTCCTTTCCATCATAGCTAAGTTAGCCAACCCCCCACAAATTTTCCACCTTCACCTTAGCCAAGTTACAACCTATTCAAGTCCCTTTGATTGAGCTTAGGTCTGTGTATCACTTTAGAGACAAGAGCATCTTAGCAAGCCTATGTTACATCTTTTTCCAGTGTTGGATTGAGAGAAACAGAATCCTTGAGCATGGAGTGAATATTTGTTTTATTGAGTGAGGAATTGAAAAGTTGCCATCTCTGTTGCATTGTTAAAAAATTCTGCATGTTGTGTTAAGAAATAAAAAATTCAAGATCTCCTTTGTCATTATTTTACAGTCATTGAGACATTCATGCATTTGAATTTTGCACACTGCCTGCTGAGTAATTTTATAAAGGATCACTAAGCTGCCTAGTTTGTGATTGACTGATTGCTGATTAAATACATCCATCTGTTCCATGTTCTTTGTGAAAATTTGAAGCGCTGATTGGTTTGAGTATTTCTGAATTGTGCTGAAATTAGTTTCCTGGTTGAGAAGAATTGTTAATTTACTAAATCCATGTTCTAATTTTTTCTGTTACTTGAGGACAAGTAACAATGTAAGTTTGGGGGTGTGATAAGTCTCTTTAATGAGACTTAGAACATATGGTTTAGAGTGTAATTGGTGAGAAATGAATGATGTTTGTGATTAAAATACCCCAAAAATTTATGTTGGGCTTAAATTCTAATGGGCTTAAACTTGTTATTTTACAGGCCCATTGTGTTAACATTCATCAGAAAAAGGAAAAGCAAAAAGAAAGTGATGAGCCAGACCTAAAATACTAAAGCCCAGAGAAAAAGGGAAAGGAAGAGAAGAAGATAAGAGGAGGAATTGGGCTGGATCTTTTGTGGAAGGCCCAAGTTAAAGAAAAGGGAAGCTGATGGGATCAGAAAGAAAACCCTAATCTCCTCTCTCTCTAACCCACTACGCTACCTAACCACAGCCGCACACCAAACCCACCCTCATCATATTTCCTAATCTCTCTTCCTCTAAGCCGTGAAACATTTTTCTGAAAGACCCACACAAACCACCAGCCACTCAAATCAAAGTCCAAGTGTGATTATTGTAACCATCTGTGACCATACAGCTTGCTTTAGCCATTGTTCTAGAAGCCATACACCAACAGAATAGTGATGTGGATGCTGTTACGAGTGCGGAGCGAAATTGCATTTGGAATATCTGATGCAAGTTTGGAGCGGTTGGGGACCACGGGTGTGTAACGCGCGAGAAGCGCGTAACACCTGCTGAGCTGGAGAGGAAAATCGCGCAAAGAAGGAAAGGAACCCTATAAAAAGGGAAAGAGGAGTGAGTCAAAACAGTCTCTTTTTCCCTTTCCTGATTCTGATTTACCGTTTCTTAGTTTTTGTTTTCTGAACAATTTTTATTTTATTTTAAGTTCTGTTTTGTAATGAGATTTTGGTTCATTTGATGAACTTGATGTATGTCTTTACAGCACTGAGATTGCCGGTTGTTAGGCCAGTGCTGTAATTTAGTTTTTAGAATTTTTATTTTGTGAATTCTGTAGTTCTCTGTTACTGTTTGTAAGCTTCATCCATATGGATAGTGGCTAACTTTTTAGAGGTTGGGTTTAGGTGATACCCAAACCTCAGTGCTTGTTAAATATTTGATTTTCTGGTTTTAATTTTTATATCTCAGTTGTTTAATGTTTTTTTTTATGTTTAAAATTATCTGCATTTTGGCCGAATGTCAGAGGTTTGGTTAGGATTTAGTTGTTGAGAAACAACTAATTCTGGATTCTGCATTAGAACCATGGACTTAGATGAGAAATCATCTAAGGGATCTCAATTCAGAAATGAATGAGTCCTCATGTAATATTGGACCTGAGTCTCAAGAGTCCTAATCCCACTTGGCATAGAGATATGGAAGTGGGCAACTTTGGGATAAAACAATTTTTAAGAGATTAAAATTAACAATACAGTTCTGTTAACTGAGAATCTTAGGATGAGCTTTTTGTTAATCAAATTATTTTTCAAGCACTGTGGGGAAGGAGAGCCAGAACTCAACCCACCTTTTTAAACCTCTTTATCAATTCAGATTTTCCAATTTCCTTTGTTATTTCATATTTTCATCTCTATTTTGTTTTCAAAATTTTTGTCACATCTGTCATTTGAGTTGCTTCATTCTTATTTTATAACTTAGGAAAGTAATTATGAATATTTTAAAAGAAAAGTGAACAGTAGTGTTTTAGGTCCATTCTAGATTATTTTTTACTTTACAATTTTATTTCTTCTATTTTCAAATAGTAACTCAGTTTTAAGCAATTACAAATTTTAGTCATTTCAAAACGCCAACGATCCTTGTGGGAATGATAACTGGGACTTATAACAGCCCTATATTACTTGTTGTCGCGTATACTTGCGCGCATCACTTGCTCAAATGTTAGCAAGGCAACATAAAGCAGAGAGGGAAACAATGGCTGAAGTTTGAAAGGCAGAACAAGGAATGCGATGGTTTGGAGTAAATGCATTGAGGTTATTTTTGTAAAATCACCCATATTCCCAATAATATTTGACAATCAATCAAATATATATTCAGTAAACTTGAGCTGATATTCTTGAGAATATTTTGGCTTACCAATAATATTTCTGAAAAACTCATTTTCACAACATATTTCTGATAATTGTAATTTCCAGACACAAAAATTTTTCCCCTCCCAAACACTCCGTAATGTCCTTAACTTAATACAATAGTGGAGGGGAGGAAAAAACAAATTTTGAATGCTTTCAACTTAAATATTTATTATCCATAGTTCAAACTTATTTAATAGTAAGCTGTGACCAAATTGTCTTTTTCTTTTTAATACTAGGTAGTATGTACACTTTTATTTGAAATTTTATCACTCAGTTCATAAATTACTCAATTAATTCGATGGCAATACTATCAAATGATAAGACTACAAAGATGATAAGTTATTTCTACGTAATTGCAGGGGTTTGCATTTATCATGTAACATGACCACAAATTTTTTTTTACACACACAACATTTTGTGAGTCCACATTTTTTGAAGCAATAAACAAAAAACTACGGTACGAAAAACGAATCTCTATAACATAACAGAATCATTTTTCCTACAACATAACTTTTATAAAGCCCAATTATGTATGACCACGATTTTCATAACACACATTCCATATTTAGTTCTCCTCAACAAATATTAAATTTATTTAATGAATCGTTTACTTATAACTAAGGATTTTATGGTAAAAGTTGTGATTAAACATAGATAGTTAAAGGGAAAAGTGTTTATCCTTTTAAATGACACAACTTATATCATTTCACTCTCACAAAGAGGTGGAACCCACACCTTTATTTTTGTTTGTCAATTCTCTCTCCTCCTTTATCTCTCTTTCTCTCTCTTAAAATGACACAACTTTACATCCTTTAAAATGACACACATTTTTCCCATAGTTAAATAGTTAATGAAATGATTAAATAAATTTGATATTTAATTAAAAAAATGGTGAGAAGTAATTGAGTAGTCTTATCCAATGTTATTAAAACCGGTCCGGTCATTGACCCGGTCGAGGCACTGGGTCACTGATTCAACCGCATGACACGGTAACTATATGCAATTTTATAATTTATATTAAAAAATTATAAATATACTCAAATATCTAAAAAAAAAGATAAAAATTTCAAATATTTTAATATAAAAAATAATAAATCACATATTATTATCCAATAAAAGATCAAACAAAAATATAATAATCGTGATAAGGGGCTTTAGGTTCAGAAAACGACATCTTTAACTATAAATCAAATCAAACTTTTTCGCATAGTGTATAATTGAGATAATATTATTGTTGTAGGTACATAACTTATGTAAGTCAATAAACAAAAAAATATTCAAATATGTCCATTATGATTTTTTTTTGAAAAAAAAATTGGATTTTTTTTTGTACCGGGCCGGGTCACCGGTTAACCGATCGGGTCACCGATTTTCATAAAAATCGGTCGGGTTGGACCGGGTCACACCGGTTCTGATGCATGACCGGTCCGTTGCTTCAACCGGACCGGTTACATGACCCGTTTACCGGTTCCCGGGTCGACCCGGCCGGGTCGGTCCGGGTTTCTTAACATTGGTCTTATCGCATCAGCATTGATATGAAATGGGGGGAAGTGCGAGAAACCAATGTTATTAAACTCGGCTCGATTATTGACCCAGTCGAGGTACTGGGTTACTCAGTGGGTCACTGATTCAACCGCATGACCTAATAAGTATATGTGAATCTACAATTTATATTAAAAAAACTACAAATATACTTAAATACTTGTAAAAAAATACCAATTTCAAATATTTTAATATGAAAATAATAAATTACAAATCATTGTCTAATAAAAGATCAATCAAACATATAATATTTGTGATACTAGTGTTTCAGGTTCATTAAACGACATCTCTAACTATAAATCAAATCAAAATTCCCTACATATTGCATAATCAAGATAATATTAGTGTTGTAGGTACATAATTTATGCAAGTTAATAAGCTACAAATTACTCAAACATTTCAAAAGAAAACAAATCATTTGTGCTTGAGAGTAAAAAAAAAGACATTAATTTATGAAAATAGATTTTTTTATAGACCGGGTAGGGTCACCGGTTGAACCGACCGGGTCATCGGTTTTTATGAAAATCGGCCGGCTTGCACCGGATCACATCGGTTCTGTAATATGGCCGGTCCAATATGAAAATCGGATTCATTACATGACCGGTTCACCGGTTTTCGGGTCGACCCGGTCGGGTCGGTCCGATTTTTATAACATTGCAAGAAACTATTCAACAAAATGCTTATGGGGTATTGTATTTATACATGGGGAAATGTGTATTATTTTGACGGACATATAGTTATATCATTTTAAGTGAGAAAAAGAGATAAATTATGAGAGGAAAAATAAGTGGAAAAAGTTTTAAAGGTGCAGATTTCACATCTTTATGAGAGTGAAAGGATATAAGGTATGTTATTTAAAATGACACACATTTTTTTCATTTATATATCATGCAAATAGGGATGAGAAGACGGGTTTGACCGGTGGAATTACCTTGTTTAACCTGTTACATTTAACAGGATGGTTATTTTATTTTTATTTTTTATTTTTTTGGATAGCAAAGAAAGAAATTTATTTTTATTTTTGGAAATACGTAGGTTGGTTATAAAATTAATCTACCAGCCCACGTAATTATTTTTTGCAAGGATTTGTGTCGTTAGTATTTGGAGTTCTACAAATTTGTATTTACAAAAATTAAAATCAGATTTACAAATTTAATTATAAAAGAAAAAGGATGAAATTTTAATTTAATTATAAAAATGTGTTTGTGGGTCGACCATCCGGGCCGAGTCCAGTTTGTCACCTCTAACTATCAGCATGTAATAAGTTTTTATATTTATCCATAAAAAATGATTTTTATAGTTGCGTCTAGGTTTTTATATTTTATCCCGGAGATGAACTTTCATTTACTACAATAAGATTTATAAAATAATAATAAATAATTTTTTTTGCGAGGATTTGAATCGTTAGTCTTTGAAATTTCACAAATTTATATTTACAAAAATTGAAATCAGATTTAGAAATTTAATTATAAAAGAAGAAGGATAAAATTTTAGTTGAATTATAAAAATATATTAGCAGGCCAGCCCTCCGGGCCGAGCCCAGTTTTTCACCTCTAACTATCAGCATTTTATACTTGCAATTTTTTTTTTGCAAGGATTAGTGTCGTTAGTCTTTGAAATTTCACAAATTTATATTTATAAAAATAAAAATCAGATTTAGTAATTTAATTATAAAAGAAGAAAGATAAAATTTTTATTGAATTATGAAAATATATTGGCAGGCCGGCCCTCCGGGCCGAGCCCAGTTTTCCACCACTAACTGTCAGCATTTCATATAAATAATTATTTTTTGCAAGTATTTGTGTTAATTACACTATTGCAATAAAAAAAATGAAAGTTTGTTTTATAAAAAAAATGAAAGTTTAATTTCTTTCTTATATTCTAAATTAAAATTTTAATTTTTATAGTTCTTAAATTTTAATAATTTTCAGACGTCATCTTTTATTTAAATTTAAAATTTAAAAGTTTTAATGTTAATTATACATATTCTTTTATAATTTTTTTCTATTTTAATTTATGATTTTTATATTTTTTTAATTGGTTATACATGTATATTTAAAATTTCTATGTTAAATATTTTTTTAAAAAGTACATGTATATTATTTTAATTGGTTATACATGTATTTTTAAAATTTTTATGTTAAAATTTTAATTTATTTTTAGTAAATTATAAATTATGCCATTTCTTATTTTTTCTTTTAAATTTGAAATTTAAAATAATTTTTATCTACTATATATGCTTTTTTATAATTTTAAATATTTTATTATTTAATCTATAATTTTATATTAAATTCAAATTTATTATATATATCTTTTTCCACTGAATAAATATTAAATGCTGAACTCTTTTCCCACATATCAAGTTCACATAATTTTTCACTTAATTTATTTCCAAATTTCAAATTTATTTTACAAAATAAATAATTTTGTTATTTTATAATTTTTTTAATGTTTTGTTTTTTTATTCAGCATTAATAGGGCTAACAATTGTCCATGTAAAAAATAGTGGATATACAACAAAAGAAAGTTTAGGTCTTTTTTACTCATAATATACAATAACAAAAAAGTAGTGGGACATTAAATGAGTTGTCTGCCACAATAAATGACTAACTTAATTTTCAATTGATTTTTTATTTTGATTTTTAAAATAAATTATTATTTATTGAATTTTTTTATTTCCAAATCCTTTTCCACCATTCCAATTTTAAATTTTGAATTGAAATCCAAAATTTTAAATCAATTCAGAATTTGAATTTCAAAAGAGTGAGCGATTCCAATACAGAAAGCATTTAAAAGAGCTGAGTAATTCAAATGTACAAATCATTGGGACATTGAATGAGTTGTCTACTACCATAAATGATTAACTTAATTTTCCATTATTTTTTATTTTGATTTTTAAAAGAAATTATTATTTATTTAATTTTTTATTTTTTCAATTTCCATAATTTTTTATTTCAATTTTTAAAAGAAAATATTATTTATTTAATTTTTTATTTCCAAATCCTTTCCTACCATTCCATTTTGAAATTTAAAATTGAAATCTAAAATTTGAAATCAATTTAGAATTTGAATTTCAAAAGAGTGAGCGATTCCAATATAGAAAGCATTTAAAAGAGCTGAGTAATTCAAATGTACAAATCAGTGGGACATTGAATGAGTTGTCTGCCTCCATAAATGATTAACTTAATTTTCCATAATTTTTTATTTCGATTTTTTAAAAAAATATTATTTATTTAATTTTTTATTTCCAAATCCTTTCCCACTATTCTAATTTGAAATTTAAAATTGAAATCCAAAATTTGAAATCAATTCAGAATTCGAATTTCAAAAGAGTGAGCAATTCCAATGTAGAAAGCATTTAAAGGAGCTGAGTAATTCCAATGTACAAATCAATAGGACATATAATGAGTTGTCTGCCACCATAAATGATTAAATTAATTTTCCATTGATTTTTTTAAAAGAATATATTATTTATTTAATTTTTTATTTCCAAATCCTTTCCCACCATTCCAATTTGAAATTTAAAATTGAAATCCAAAATTTGAAATCAATTCAGAATTCGAATTTCAAAAGAGTGAGCAATTCCAATGTAGAAAGCATTTAAAAGAGCTGAGTAATTCTAATGTACAAATCAGTGGGACATTGAATGAGTTGTCTACCACCATAAATGATTAACTTAATTTTTCATTGATTTTTTATTTCGATTTTTAAAATAAATTATTATCTATTTAATTTTTTATTTCCAAATCATTTCCCACCATTACAATTTGAAATTTAAAATTGAAATCCAAAATTTGAAATCAATTCAGAATTCGAATTTCAAAAAGTGAACAATTCCAATGTAAAAAGCATTTAAAAGAGCTGAGTAATTTCAATGTACAAATCAGTGGGACATTGAACGAGTTGTCTGCCACCATAAATGATTAACTTAATTTTCCATTGATTTTTTATTTTGTTTTTTAAAAGAAATTATTATTTAATTTTTTATTTCCAAATCCTTTCCCATGCATCAAAATCCCAAGATTCATAATAATTGTATTTTAATAAAAATCATTTCTATTTTCAGTTTCAACAAAAACTGAAAAAGCTTGAAAACTTTTACCTTCTTCTGATATTGAAATCACGAATAAACTGAAACACGGAGCGTTAAATACTGGACAACGATTGAAATTTTATCTTATCTTACATCGTTTAAGTGCAGCCTTTATATTTATATTAATTAAACATCAACGAAAATGCCTAATACATGATTGTTAAACATCAAATGACTTTACAACAACATCAACAAATTCCAATATTTACATTATAACAAATTCAAACATCATGCACCATAACTGAAGACCACACAGTTGCAGCATAACATCACACAAATTAAAAATATTCAAGAACAGCTTCAACGATTAATTTCTAAATATAGTTCAACAACAGCAAAAAATAATAATCCCAAATCGTCATCAGAGACGTTCTTAAATTATCAAGCACGAAGAAAATATATTCATAACTCGCAGAATACAAAAAATATCCCCAGCAAGCCTTAAAAAATCCTTGCAACTTTTGCAGTAGTATTGCAAAGATCGACAAACCCTTTCTTCCATCCTAGCACGTTTGCAGAAGAAGGACCCTCGATGCAGATAAATTTTAAACTCTTCACCCGTTGACATTTATTCCATTGATTACCATTCAATTTTTGTATCTGGTAGCAAAAAAAAACATAGAAAAGCATTACGCAGCATTCAGGGCGTTTACTACGTAAATAACTAATCACAGTAGTATGAAACCTTCAGCCCTGGAAAATGAATAAAAGAGAATTAGTATACAAAAAATGAAAACTAATTCATAACAACTTCCTTGTAAAATAAACGATAATAATAATAATATAACATTAGCTACACATATGAATGAAGAAAAAAAATGTAGGCAAGAATCACACAACATGAAATACAACGAAACCTTCTGCCCTACAAAACAAAAAAAGAAGGAATTAGTATACAAAAAATGAAAACTAATTCATAGCAACTTGTTTATAAAGTAAACAAAAATAATAATAATATAACATTAGCTACACATATGAACGAAGAAAAAAAAAATGTACGCAAGAACCACACAGCATGAAATACGACGAAACCTTCAGCCCTACAAAACGAAAAAAAGAGAATTAGTATACAAAAAACAGAACACAAAATCATAGCAACTTGTTTATAAGGTAAACAAAAATAATAATCATACAACATCCGCTACACATACGAACGAAGGAAAAAAAACGTAGGCAAGAACCACACAGAATGAAATACGATGAAAACTTCCGCCCTACAAAATGAAAAAAATATAATTAGTATAAAAAAAGAAAATGAATCGTAAAGATTATTTACGTCTTGTTTATAAGAAGATAGCATTGCAAAGATCAACAAACACTTTCCTCAATCCTGGCACGTTTGCAGAAGAAGACCTTCCATTAAAATATGAAACGAATCGGATAAAGCCAAAGAAAACAAAAAATAATACCAACACAACAACCCCTACAAACAGAAATGAAGAAAGAAATCGTAGGCAAGCTAAAAAAATAAGAAACACAACTTCTCTATTTATACAAAATGAATGCCACCCAAAACTCTCCAAATCTTTTCCCACCATCCATATTTTAAATTCAAAATTTGAAACCATTTCAAAATTCGAATTTTAAATCAAATGTGCAATAAGCAATTAAAATAGCTGAGTCATTCCATTTCAAAATTCGAATTTTTAGATTAGATGAGCAATTAAAACAGCTGAGTCATTCCATTTCAAAATTTAAATTTTAGATTTCCAATGTAAAAAGCAATTAAATCAGATGACCAATTCCAATGGGACATTCAATGACTTGTCTGCCACCACAATTGTTTTTATTTTTTCGAATTTAAAAACTGATTTTCGATTTTTAAAAGAAAAAACTTTTTCCAACTTACCAAAGAAGGAAAGTTTGCAGGTGCCATATAGAGTGAACAGAAACCCCAGAATTAAGCAGGGAGTGACACATGGCAAAAGTTTCCAACATTGAACTCTCCTTTATATATATATATATAGATAGATTCTATGAAAAAGTTTAGGGTTTAGGTATTTAAAAATGCACGAGTTGATAGTGGAGGAGTGTATGCCCTTATAGGATTATACGAGCACACATAGATGACACGGAAATGGAAATCAATATCATAAAATTAGAATATATAGCTTAGCTTATTTCATTTGTAATTGATATTGAAACTTCTATTTTAACATATTTTAAACTAGTGCATTACTCGTAAGATGCACGGAGGAAAAAGATCAAGACTCTTTCATTGAGCAATCAGTCAATTCATGTGCTCATTGGTTAGCTAAATTAGGTTCAAAGATAAGAAGCTAGCAATCGTCATATTTTCCAGACTCTTCCTTTAGGGTTTAGTTTCCCTTCTAAATAAAGATGCAATGCTAAGCTTTCATAAGGCTAATCCTTCTTAGACCTTTTTTATTTATTTTTCTGGGCTAGTGCCCTCCTTATACACACACAAAAAAGAAACTCCTTCGATTTTTTTTTAATTTTATATGCAAATTGTTGGTTTTGTTTTTTGTTCTCTTTTCGGTTAGTGAGGGAATATAGTTTCTTTTAGTGTTTGACAAATTAATCTATATTTCTAATTTTCAACTGATGATTGACTTGGTATAGTAGCTTCTTTGTTCAAGTGATCACAGGTCAAATTTTGACCTTTTTCTATTTCCATAATTAACTCCTTGTTCCACTTTAGCACATCCCTGTGCTGAAACTTAATTTTATAATTCTATGCTTCCTGATAGGCTTCTTGTGTGACAAGAGGGGTTAGGGATTGATTATAAAAATCATCTTTCTTCATGTAAGTGGAGACTATGGTCCTTTACTTTGGAGCTTAGATTTAGCTCTAATACTTCTAACTATTTTAGCATCACCAGATCAAAGTTGTGAGTAGATACATCACATATGGTCAGGCTGGGCTTGAACATATATAGCTTTGTTTTTTTTCATTAGTATATATAAAATAATATATCCCTTAAATTTGAACTTTCAGTTTGTCACAGGTTACGTAAATAATATCCTTAATTAATTAATAAAATTAGCACATGATATAAAAATGGAAATTAATATTATAAAATCAGCACACTAAAATTTAGTTTTTTTCTCCATATGTATATATAAAAAAAAATGACTCCTAAATTTGAACATTCATTTTGTTGTATTTTAAATCATTATATTACCGTAAATAATAATCTTAATGAATAAATGTAACATATATATATATATATATATATATGTTAACTTTATTAATTAAGAATATTATTTATAGAGTTTATATAGTTTTTTGAAATGTGTATATATAAAATAAAATATCTCCTAAATTTGAACTTTCACTTTCGCATATTTTAAATTATTAAGTTACCGTGAATAATATCCTTAATTAATAAAATTAGCACATATATATGATATAAAAATAAAAATCAATGCCTTTAAATTAGCACATATATGTTTCATATAGAGATATTATGTTTATAAATGTTAAGAATATTCTTCTATTAATATTAACAATATTATTTACAAAAAAAAAAAATATTAACAATATTTATATTTATTAAAGATTTTATTTCCACATGCAACATGGTCGGATCACGGATCACCTAAAAAGTTTTGGTCGATGCGGGAGTGAAGAGAACATAATAATATTCGCGTCCAAAGGTGAACAACGCCCTAGGGTGGGGCTGTGTTCATCTCTATTAGCATAATTATGGGGAACTTGAGTGGTTTGGAGTTTGTCTAAAATGCTGGATAGAGAAGACTGATTGTTGAATGTGATGCGGTAACGATTATTTCCTTGCTCACCAAGCCTAGTGATGATGCTCGTGAGTTGCATTTGCTGACTCGCATACGGGAATGGTTGGATCTAGACTGGCAGATTCTTCTAGTGCATGCTTTTCGGGAAGGAATTGTTGTGCGAACTGGCTGGCTAACCTTTTGGATCAATCAGAGTTGGATGGTGTTTGGCCCTTCCAACGATCATTGATGGAACTTGGCTTGCTCTTGCAAGCTGATGTAGCAAGTGTCTCCAGGCCTAGGACTTTCATCTTGAGATAATGAGGACTAGATCGTAGTTTTGTTTTGTTGTTCTCGTTCTTTTAATTGTTTGGGGCTTAGTCCTTTCTTGTTACCAAATATATATATATATATATATATATATATATATATATATATATATATAATTTATATTTATTAACATAATATGAATAAAGTATTCAAAAGTTTATATTTTTTTATTTATTATATTTTTATTATTATATTTGTGGATTGTAGATTATATACAAAGGGAAATCAACATCCCAAAAATTGCTTAAGCATGCTGTAAGAGCATGCATGCTGGGTAAGGGGTTATCTTGGAATTATTCTATGGGTTTTTGTGTATCGTTTGATCAATTTTTTTTATCGTGAATCATATCGAATCGTAAGATATAAAAGTATAATAATTTTTTTTTAAAATATATAATATAATAATATCATATAAATAATTTATCGATTAAATTTGGACTTTCAGTTTGTCACAAGTTACGTAAATAATATCCTTAATTAATTAATAAAATTAGCACATGCTACAGAAATGGAAATTAATATCATAAAATTAGCACACTAAAATTTAGTTTTTTTTCCATATGCATATATAAAATAAAATGGCTCCTAAATTTGAACTTTCATTTTGACATATTTTAAATCATTATATTACCGTAAATAATATTCTTTATGAATAAATTTAACACACATATATATATACTATGATGCACGGACACGGACACGGGACACAACACAACACACCGACACGTTAATTCTAAAAAATATCATATTTGGACAAGTTGGGACACGTTTTGATATTAAATAATGTTTTTAATATATATAATATAATTTACATTTAATACATATAGAAACTCATAATAACTCATATACTAATCAAATATTCAAATTTTATAACGGTAAATATTAAAAAAAAATAGAACATCCTAGGAGTGTAGAGTGTAGAAAAATAGAAAAATTATTATAATGATTGACCAGTTACAAATCCAAAAAAAAAAAACAAAAACTAAAAAAGAAAACTTGGGATAGAGTATGGAGTGATATTTGTGTGCCCGTGTTATAATAATGTATATCCCAAAATACTTTATCCCTACTAGAACAGATCTCATACCTCTTCAAGAAGCGCTTCATCTCAGGCCCATCCTTGGTTCTTCCCTTCATAGGCAACGCAATCCCATTGCTCTCCAAGCTTTTCAAAATGGAATAATACAGGTGAAACTCATAAAGGTAGGAGCAGATTTTCTGGCTCCATTTTTCATTTCAACTACTAAGTGAAACTCCACGACGAAAAATGGAGGAAAGATACAAACTTTAATTATCCCATGAACGCAGACGAGACAACCCCAGATCTATATGCAGTCTGAGACCAAATCACTGATCCTAAAGAATAGTAAACTAAAAAGAAAAAACAGAGGGGCCACTAGCACTAGCAGAATAGGTTAGTAAAAACAAGCTCTTTTTAAATCAAAATGTTGTGTTGCAAAGTGAAAGTACTAACAACTTACCAAGTGTTGTTAAACAGAAAACAACAAGAAAAATAAAGTAAAAATAAACGCAAAACTTTTGTCTTTAAGATATACCCAAAATCCAGCGGGAGGTA
>NW_026895678.1:0-17535 GCF_033153095.1 Gastrolobium bilobum | reverse complement strand
ATAATGTATGCTACGTCACAGGGGTTCAAGCACTTCAGGAGTGAGGTTGAGCAACCCCTTTTGTATACCCGCCCTTGCACCATACAAAAGTGAGCGCACTTTCGCACTATCTTCTTAGCTTCCTTTGGGTCCACTGGGAGGGTACCTTCTGATAAATAGTTGGCGATGGGAGTGATCTAGGTACTTTCAGAGGTCCCTTCTATCAAGTCTGTAATACTCATGATGATACATGGATTAGGCAAGTTATGCTGGATGACAGAACGATTATTACCTGGGCTTTTTGTGCTTGCAAGCTTGGCGAGGATATCCGCACGTGTGTTTTCTGACCGCCTGATATGCTCAAATTCGATCGTCTCAAAAGTCAACATGAGTTCTTTTACTTTCTCCAAGTATTTGCACATCAGAGGCCCTTTAGCTTGATATTTTCCGAAAATCTGGAAAGTCACCAACTGAGAGTCGCTGAATACCTTGAGGTGCTGAACTTTTGCTTGAAGGAGGCCAGCAATCATGGCTTCATACTCATCCTGATTGTTAGTGATACTAAAGTTGAAGGATAACGAGTACTCCATCGCCACATCATCCGGATTTTCGATTATCATTCCAGCACCGGATCCCTTGGTGTTGGTGGAACAATCCACATACAGCTTCCATGACGCCAACCGTGGGGTTTCAGGACCAGACCCTGCGGCTTGCAGGCGGTTGTGCTGGATTGTGTCATTTCAGCAATGAAATCTGTGAGAGCTTGAGCTTTGATGGCGGTTCTTGGCTCATAATTGTTCTGGTATTCCGAGAGCTCAATCGCCTATGACATCATTTGTCCGGCGAGGTCGGGCTTGTGCAAGACTTGACGGATAGGTTGATTAGTTCTGACCGTGATGGGGTGGCACTGGACGTATGGCCTTAGCCTTCGTGCCGCGAAGATGAGTGTGAGGGCGACTGCTGATACCGCAGCTCAGCTCCTTGCAACACTTTGCTGATGAAGTATACCGGCTTTTGGCCTTATTCTTTTGGCTCTCTGACCAACGTCGCGCTGATGGCCTCAGTGCCGACAGCAAGGTATAAGTACAGAGTTTCGCCATTATCTGGTTTGGTTAGAACCGGCGGGCAGGACAGGGCCCTTTTGAACTCATGGAAAGCTCTTTCACACTCATCAGACCACGCAAAGGACATACCTTTTTTCAGCAAACCAAACAGGGGGAGTGACTTGTGCGCTGAATTCGCCAAAAAACGTGTTAGGGCGACCAGTCTTCCAGTCAGCTGACTGTTTGTGGGCTTCGCATTTCAATGTCTGCCTTGTCAGGTAAGGTGAGAGAAGTTTCGCCATTATCTGGTTTGGTGACAGGACAGGTTCATCATTTGCTGGTACTTGGCGCCCGTGTTCTTCAGCCAAAAGGCATCATAGTATAACAGTAATTGGCATTCTGGGTGATGAACGCCGTCTTGATTTGGTCCTCTTCTAGCAATGGAATTCGGTTGTAACCAGAGTATGCATCCATGAATGAGAGTATCTTGAAACCAGACACATTATCCACTAGCTGATCAATGCTTGGAAATGGATAAGCGTCCTTGGGACATACTTTGTTTAAGTCGGTATAATCGACGCACATTCTCCACGCTCCACTGGGCTTTTTAACATACACAGGATTGGAGAGACAGGTTGCGTATTTGACTTTTTTGATGAAGTCAGCTTCGTGGAGCCTTTTCACTTCCTCGTCGATTATCTTCTGGCGATCAGGGCCAAACTTCCTCTTCTTTTGCACGACGGGCTTCGCTTTGGTGTCTATGGACAATCGGTGGCAGCACACTTCTGGGTCTATACCTGGCATGTCGGATGGTCTCCAGGCGAAGAGATCTCTGTTATTACGTAGCAGTTTGATCAGCCTACTCTTAATTTCGGGATCAATGGTCGCCCCGATTGTAGTTGTCTGGTGGTCTACGTCGGCCAAAACAACATGCTCTAATACTCCATCTGGCGTGGGCCTGGAATGTTTAGCTCGAGGGTCGTCTCTAGCGTCGAATTCTGTGACGTTCTCAAATGAGGCGTTGGTTGGTCTTTGAAGGTGACCTTAGGTGCTGGTTTCAATGATATATTGTAGCAACTCCTGGCTACCGTTTGATCGCCTTTTACCGTCGCCACCTTGTTGTCCCTCGCCACGAACTTTATTGCAAAGTGCGGGTGCGATATGCTTGTTTCAAACGCGGCGAACATCCTTCTGCCGAGAATTACGTTATACGCTGATTGGGTGTCGAGCACCAGGAACTGGATGTCAGCTGATCTTGATGTGGGTGGCGTCCCCAAAGACAAACACAGGTTTATCATTCCGAGCGGCTTGGTGGTTGTTGCGTTGAAACCTGAAAGTTCACCTGCAACGGGGGTTAAGTTATTCACTGTAAATCCTAATGCCCTGAAACATGGCAAAAATAAGATATCAGCAGAGCTGCCGTGGTCAACAAATACGTGATTGACGCCGAAATTGGCGATTATTGCTTGAATGACTAGAGAGTCATCATGTCCAGGAAGAATGTCGCCCAAATCATTGTAATCCCACACGATTTTAGGCTTGGCGGGACCTAAATCCACTTTTACTTTGCTGATGACTTTACCAGCAACCGCCAAACACTGTTTCAAATGTCTCTTCCTAGCGTTGACTGTTTCCTCACCTCCGCTCAGGCCTCCTGAAATCATGTTTATCACCCCGTGCTTGATGACTGCTGAATCTTATTCATCTCCTTCTGGTTTTCCTCTATTGATTTGGCTAACCGGCACCCTGCGATCTCGTGGGGAGTCTTCTTTGCGATCTCGTTCATGGCGAGGCTGATAACCAGGCTGGTTGTTTCTCCTTTGTTCTGGTGACTTGCTACGTTCACGTTGTCGCCTTCCAGTTCTGGCCGGGCGCGCACCTTCTCCTCCCCGCCTTTGAGCACCACCCTTGATGAGCTCGCCAATCTCGTCTTTAAGGTGTCTGCATTCCTCAGTACTATGGTCGTTGCTGCGGTGGAACTTGCAGTACGCGGTGGCTTCTCTGGTCGATGGGGCCGTTGGTTGCTCTTGGGTTCTTCTTTGTACTCAGTTTGCAGGACGCTGTGTGATGGGCGTCCTGATGTGTCACGTCCTAAAGGGCGATTGGCATACTTAGACGATTTATGACTCTTCCTGCTCTCTTCAGCTTGGTTCTTACTCTTACTGACCGTCCTCTCTTGGCTATGGGCATCATCAACTCGACTCCCTTTGTACTCTTCAATTCTCATGAACTCCTGGGCTTTTTTTCTGACTTCTTCTAAGTTAGTGATTTCATGGCGAGCGAGTTCGTAAGCGAATGCTCCCTGTCGCAAGCCTGACAGAAGTATGTGCACTTGCATCTTGGGGTCTAAGCCTTGCACTTGCAGAGCCTCTTTATCAAAGCGGTCCAGAAAGGATCTAAGCGATTCTCTAAATTGTTGGCGAATCTTTTCAAGGGAGTGAACAGACTTAGGCACCGGGCGACTGGTTGCGAAGTGGGACTGAAACTTGCTCGCCAAATCATCCCAGGATACAATACTACCGGTTGGTAGAGTGGTGTACCATGTCAGCGCTCTCCCTCCCAGAAGTGTGGGGAAAGTCCTGCACATGAGGAGATTCGTCTCGCCGTGAAGGGTTATTGCCGCTTCAAACTTTTGGATCCACTCAAAAGGATCAGTGTCATCAACATACGTGGTGATGTTAGAGGGGCCTTTGAAACCGAGGGGTATGGGGGTTAACCGCAAGCTATTAGTCAAGGGTTTGTTGCATCCTGACGTATGAGCAGGCGTTATCCTTACATTGGGGTTTACATGCATACTGGTCGGGTTGTGGGTGAGGTATTTGTGGGGCTTCAACAGAGTAAGAGAGGGCTGGGACCTGGTGTAAATCTTGGTGGGCGCCATATGGTGGCTGACCAGGGTTTGGATAAGACCTCTGGGGTTCTGGGATGGCCATGTTATGGGGTTGCATAGCGTAACCGTGGAATGGGAAACCAGCAGGGTAAGGTTGAGGGAAAGGTGCAACAACGTTGGCAACGTTATGAGTGTAAGGTCCAGGGGGTACGGGGCGATCATGCCAAGTCGATGATCATTGTACATCGCCACTGGCTGACTTCGGGCCGGTTGTGGACGTCGGGCGAGTGTGTCGAAGGCTCGTGGTGCAGCAGTGGGGAATGGCATTCCGAAGTGAACTCCCGGCGGTGGGGGTTGGTTTGGGACTAAATTTTCTCCTTACATTTCACGCATAGCTACCCGGTGATTCAATTGTGCCATTCCAACGCCAGCTGTTGGTAACTGTGGGCCAACAGATTACAGCACCGAGGGGAGAGCCTCCCCAGCGGCTCGCTCAGCTGGAGCTGAATGCATGGATGGCGGGGAGTTGGGATGAACAGTTTGTACGTGACCTTCTAGGGTTGTGGCCCTAGCTTGTTCTGCTCTTTTGGTCGTGACAACCATGTTTAGTTATCAGAGTGTGAAATGCGTCTTGCGGATCTTTGGTAGGAGAATGGGAATAGAAGTTTATAGTTTTCCCACAGACGACGCCAATGTACCGTTGGAATATTTAAGCCCACTATGTTCCCTTTGGGGATAATGTCACTGTATGGATGATACCCCTAGCTGAAGTAAAGACCAGACTAGGAGGTATTGTTCCAAGGATGAAGCAAGTTAATAACAATGGTATTGGGTGTGTGAGTCTGTGACTTAATTCAAATAGGCATAATAACGATACATAAGATACCTTCATGGTGTGCCCAAGGGGGCTATTTATAGAGAAAGTGGTGTGCACCTGGTTGGTGAGGAGGGGGTCAACCCTCCTTGAGATTCACTCCCATGATGGTAGTGTTGGGCGTGGCAGGCGCTGCTGTTGTAGCAGCGCTGCGCCTTCTTTTGCCTGGCGATGTCAGCGTAGGGAAAATGAGCAGTTTCCTTTTAGGAAGCCTGTCACGATTGTCTTTGGGAGTTCGGGTCCCAAGATGGGGCGTTTTGGTGCTTCCCTTTGGGAGCGTCGCAGCATTGGGGGACGGGAGGATCCACGTAAGCCCTTAGGGCTGACGTAGGGCTGACGTGAGTTGGAGCCTGGGGTTGGGCTTGGGACCTTGGGCCGCCAGTTATTGGGCCATCCAGAACAAGAAGTATATATCCTTGTGTATACATTAAAATGGGTTATACGTATCCATCATAGTATAAACTCAAACACAAGACCAAAATCACATGAGCTTATGATTTCCAATAGTTTCTTCCGATGCATAATTGTATAACTTTATGGAGGCCGTGGCACTGAGGGGGTCATTATATGAAGATTTGTCAATTATTCCTTTATCTTATCAAAAGCTTCTTACAAATTTGAAGATCAAGTTCAAGACAACTTCATGAGGCCTGTTTTTCAAGACAAGTTTTTTCACATTTTGATAAACTTGGAATTTTAGAAATTTCAAAATTAGGAAGAGTATTAGAAATTAATTCTGAAATCTTTATTTCATAAAATATTTGTTACAAATAAAGCACTATACTAACTATATAGGAATGGCTTCGTTTGAATAAGGCATAATATATTTATGTTTCAAGTACGTTACAACTCTTTGAGATTTTCTACGAGTTCGATATTATAATTTATAAGTAGGTGTTAGATGCCTCCAAATCCATTCATTATAGTTCATGAGTCGCAGAGTTACAAATTCGTTCACCATGGCTTCATTGTTGTGATTAAGCATTTCTTCTCTCTGTACCTCTTAACACCTTTTGGATTTGGATTTTCGATTCAGCATTTTAGTGCTGACAGGAGCGATTGTTCAATTCTCTCAAACATTAATTTAATTTTTTAATTATAATATAACAAGCGAGGGGGTGTCACATGGAATATTATCGTACGTCACGCCAACTGGAAAATACAGGATGATTGTCAAAAAGCTGAATTATGACTCAGAACATTAACCTTTAATGTTGAAACATAATCGTGTTAGAGGTTTCATTTTTTTAATTATTATTTTAGTTATCGTCCTTTATTTTCACGCGATTGAAATTTTAATGTAAAAACAAATAAAGAAATCTTTTTATAAAAAATGTGCACAAATAGTATAAAATATAATAGGGTTTTATAATTCTCATTCAACATGAGAATTAAAATTTTCTTACACATCCTTTGATTTTCGTACTGACATGGGTCTTACATATAATTTTTTCTAACATATGAGTCCCACATGCTTTTTATCTCTACAACATGAAAATTGAATTCTCATTCAATATGAGAAAATCAAACTCCAATATAATATTCAATAAATTATATGAGCAACCACCATTCTTATCCTGATACTTAAAATGGTGGTTGTATAAAATAGATATACGTGGATATCAAGAAAAATTATGATGGAAACGTAAAATGGGCATGTAGCGGTGTACCCTGTCCTGGACACATGGTTTGATTACCAGAGTTACGTAACCTATGTTGGCTCGTCCATCATTTTCACCACAAATTGAACGTGAACATCGAGATAATTAATTATTGGATTTTATAAAAATTATGTTGTAGAAAAAGTGATTGTGTAATGTTATAGAGATTCGTTTTGCGAGCCGTAATTTTCTTTTTTCCTTTTTTTCTTCTAAAAATGTGAGCTCCACAAAATATTATGTGTGTAAAATAATTTGTTGTGTCATGTTAAATGACAAATACAAACTCCTTTATTATTAATAGAACATATAAACCACATTTAAAATGGGCATGTACCTTGGCAAGTGCGCAGGACTCGATTGTCAGAGTTATCTCTTATTTTGTGATTTATGTTTTTGTCCCCTCCATCAGTAATTCTCACGAAATTATTACCTATATAAAGTATAGAAGTGATAATTTGGGTAGCTTTTAAGAAATAAAGAAAAATAAATAAATTTCCGTACGACTTACTTGATTAGATCATGGGTCAATTGCCGGTAAGTTTAAGAACTTCGAATAATCTAGTTATAAACATTTGTTACAATTTAATCGTGACTAATAAAATATAACTCTTAGACTTCTAACGGGACCCATTTGTTGCATTACTTTGTTAATATAATATAAAATACTTAAAAAAAAAAAAAAGGTTTCGATGGGTGATGTGGGGTTCCTATTGGTCTGAATCCCGATTTCTACTTTCCCTATATTGTTGCGAAAAAACAATGAAATAACCTTTATTGATGTGATCCTATTGTTGCCCGCGTCGAACTCACCATTATAAATTTATAATTATATATTTATGAGAAAAATATTTTTTTCAATTAAGGTAAAAAAATTTATTTACAGTAATATTATTACAGGTAATATATAATTTAATTTTGAAATCTAAATAAAAATAAAATTTATTTAAAATACTATAAATAATACATAGTATAGAATTCATTTAAAAAATTACACTATATACACTACCCGTGACACACATAACTTTTTTGAAAAGTTAAACCGTACATTTATATATCATTTATTCATCTGCACATGCAAACTCATACCAGATCCACTCTCAATCATATCTATATAATATTACAATAAGATAAAAAAAAACAAAAGGCGGAGCGTGTGTCATCTAAAAGGATATAAATTGTGTTCTTTTAATCACTTACATAAAATATAACTGCTCATATTTTATGTAAATTTAATTTTTTTTTTTTTTACTTTACATGTCAGCGATGTGACTGAAAAGAGAAAAAAATAACTTTTTAAATTTACATAAAATATGACCGATCATACTTTAAGTATATTTCTTTTTCTCAAAAACAAAACATCTTATACATTCATCCTTTTATTAACAAACAAACCCAATGAGGTGGTAGCAAACCAACCCACTACCCAGCAAGTGAAAAGTGTTTCTAATTAACAATGACATCTTCAGACACATCTTCCAACAAAACCACCAAACAACAACAACAACTCCCATTGAAATCAATCCCAGGAAGCTATGGCCTTCCATTTTTTGGACCAATCAGGGACAGACACGATTTCTTCTACCACCAAGGCTAAGACAAGTTCTTCGCCACAACAATCCAAAAAACACAATTCCACAGTTATAAGAATCAACATGCCACCAGGATCCTTCATATCCTCCGATCCAAGAGTCATAGCACTCTTGGACGGTGCTTCCTTCCCTATCCTCTTTGACAACAACAAAGTCGACAAACTCAACGTCCTTGACGGCACCTTCATACCCACAACTAAATTCACCGGCGGTTACCGCGTTTGTGCTTACCTCGACACAACCGAACCTAACCATGCTGTTCTCAAACGCTTCTTCCTCAATATACTCCAGTCTCGAAAAGACTCTTTTGTCCCTCTCTTCCGCAACCTTATTGCTGAGTCATTCGCTGAGCTTGAGGACCAGTTATCTGGTAAGAGCGGCGAGGCTGATTTCAACGCCGCCATCGGCAAAGCTTCCTTCAACTTCATGTTTCGTCTTCTATGTAACAACAAGGACCCATTAGAGACGAAGATTGGTTCCAATTGCCCCAAATTCTTCGACATGTGGTTGCTCTTTCAACTTGCACCACTTGCAACCCTAGGCCTCCCTACAATCTTCAACTACATAGAGGATTTCTTGATTCGCACGGTTCCTTTCCCAGCGTGTCTCGTGAAAACAACTTACAATAAGCTCTACGAGGTATAGTAAAAAATAAATTCAAACTCAAAAGCTTTTAAATTAGAGTAAATATTTTTTTTTTGGTCCTCAGCAAATTTTACGATGCTCGTTTTAGTAAGGTGTTCTTAAAAAATTTAAAATGGACCTATTTAGTTGAAATCGTGGTCCCTCAAAAATTCAAAAAAGACCTGTATTAGTCCTAAAAGGACTAAAATGAGTCTATTTTGAATTTTTAGAAACCATTACGTGCCTTTTTATTTGCTAGAGACTAAAGCGAGCATCCTGAAATTTGCTGAGGACCAAAAATGATATTTACTTTTTAAATTATTAACGAGAATATTATATTTATAATTTATTTTATTTTTTTACAAACACATTATATATTATAGCTAGTGTATTGTGTGCTGCAATATATTTCACCGTAAGAGTTTATTTATAAATATAATTTTTCTCATTATTAATTTCATATTCATAATTTTTTATTATATTTCTCTATTATTATCTTTCAAAAGAATTAATTCAGTTCAAAATTGTTATGCTTAAAAGAATCATTTCTCTTATAAGAGTTTATTGAATTTAAAAAGGCTTAATTTAAAAAGGCTTATATATATATATATATATATATATATATATATATATATGGAAAATAATTATCTTATGTTGTATGAGATAATTATCTCATGCAATAGAGACAAAATAGCAAGGTCCATTATTTTTTCTTTTTTCAAAAAAGTAGTAGATCCCATTATCTTGTCTCTGTTGCATGAGATTAATAGATCCCTATATATATATATATATTAGGGTAATAGTTTTTTCATGCAGTAAGAGATAATTAGAGTAAATATCTTTTTTTGTCCTCAGCAAATTTCACGATGCCCGCTTTAGTCCCTAGCAAATAAAAAAGCTCATCGTGGTCCCTAAAAAATTTAAAATAGACCCATTTTAGTCCTTTTAGGGACTAATATGGATCTTTTTTAAATTTGTGAGGGACCACGATTTCAACTAAATAGGTCCATTTTGAATTTCTTAGGGACCACAATGGGCCTTTTTATTTGCTAGGGACTAAAACAAGCATCGTGAAATTTGCTGAGGACCAAAAAGGATATTTATTATATATAGCTATTATCTCCTACAGACTCATTTATGCAGGTGAGATTCACTTTCAGGAGAAAGAGAGAGAAAAAGTAGAGTAAGATCCATGTTGAATTTGTGTATGTAGGAGATAAGTTCTTTCTTATCTAACATAAGAATAATAAATCCCTATATATTATACATGATGCATAGGTATATCTAATTTTACTAAAAAACTTTTCATAATATTTTAATTCTTTATTTTAGAACAGGGCAATAAGAACTCGTGATCACTTGATTAAAAAAAAGGTTATACTTATCTTATTTTGTATGAGAAAAACAATTTTTTTACACACATAAAAAAAGGGTGAGTTTACCTTTTTTTTTCTCCCCTCTTACTTGTAGGTCTCACTTATGATTTTATTTCTACAACATGAGATAACCATTTTCTTACCACATAAAATTATTTTCCTTATAAAAATTTGAAAATTCGAACCAAAACTTAAGTAATTATATCAAGGTCACATCAATAATTTCTATATTATATTTTTTTAAAAATACTTTCTCCTTTAAAATACTTTCTCTTATAAGAGTTTATGGACAATACATAGGTTAATTTACTTATCAATAAAAAAGAGTTTATAATATTTAATAATGGGTATTATTTTTCTACATGACAGAAAAGTAATATCAATCACGAAGATATTCTTTTAAAAAAAAAAGGTGAAACATTAATAATTTTTTTCTACATGCCTATTTTTTTTTTAATAAAACCAGAAATAATTTTCTGTTTAATTATTTATTAATAAAACTATGCACTAAAATCAAATCTGTGACCAAAAGGTAAATATAAAGCGTCAATTTATATTTCTCTGACAGGTATTTTTTGACACGGCGGGGACGGTGCTGGACGAGGCGGAGAAGGCGGGGATAAATAGAATGGAAGCATGCCACAACCTCGTTTTCATGGCGGGTTTCAACGCATACGGTGGGTTGAAGAACCAGTTCCCAGTTTTGATGAAGTGGGTGGGTTTGGGTGGTGAGAAGCTACACAAGGAGCTCGCGAATGAGATAAGAAGCGTGGTTAAGGAGCATGGTGGGGTCACTCTCGGTGCGTTGGAGAAGATGAGTTTGGTCGGTTGTGTATGAAGCTCTGAGGATCGAGCCTGCGATTCCGTACCAGTACGGAAGGGCGAGGGAGGACTTGGTCGTGGAGAGCCACGATGCTGCTTTTGTGATCAAGAAAGGTGAGATGATTTTTTGGTACCAACCGTTTGCGACCAAGGATCCTAGGATTTTCGAGGATGCTGAGGAATTCGTGGCGCGTAGGTTTGTTGGTGGTGATAGTGAGAGGATGCTGAAGCACGTGCTTTGGTCGAATGGGCTTGAGACGGAGGAGCCGTCGACGGATAATAAACAGTGTCCAGGGAAGAATCTGGTGGTGCTGCTTTGTAGGTTGTTGTTGGTTGAGTTCTTCTTGAGTTGCGATACGTTTGAGTTTGAGTACAAAACCGTTGTTTTGGGTCCCTATGTTACCATCAAGTCTCTCACTAAGACATCCATCTTCTGAAATTTCATGTCTTTCTTTTTTTTCTTTTCCTTCGATTTTGGTTTTCGGAATTGAGAACATACTTGTCTGGTTATAACATACTTGTCTGATCGCATATCAATATATGGGTCATTACCTAAAAATACAAGGATATTATATTATGTTTTTTATTTGTGTGTGTGTGTGTGGACGCTTGTTCTTTGTACTTTTATCCAAATCACAATCTCAAATAATATTTACCATTTATCTCTTCTGTCGTTATCTATTAATGTTGGATAAGAATAGATAGAATAGGTTAAAAAAAAAGATATCCATTATATTATATCCCAAAATATAATAATAATAATAATAATAATAATAATAATAACAATAACAAATTCTCCGCCAGTAGAAGTTCTACGTGGTGAGAAGAATTTCGGTAGTCTCAAATTATTATTGACTCAGTGATTATGACCAATTATTAAAATCAGATAATTATTAAAAAGAGAGAAGAGAAGAAATGAAATATATTTTTTTATCTAACATGGGAGCCTATAGCACCCAAAATTTTTCCCTACATGGTAAATAAGACATGGTACGTACACCCGCTGTTAACCGCATTGTTCTAACAAAGCCTATCTCCAAAAAATAGTTCACGAGTATAAATCATAATATATGTGGACATCCAATCAACATTTTTCAAATCTTTCGGATAATACCGCTAATCATTAAACCAAATTCGCGATGTCTTGTCCCTTAAATAAAATAAAACAAAACAAATAGAAGGCATTGTAATTTTTTATTTGCATAGCTATTATATAGAAAAATAAAAGAACTAAATCAAAAAATAAAATAAAATTAGAATGATATTTTAAGGAAAGGCTCTTAGACTAAGTATAATCCAAATTATCTCGGCACCAAATTGGAATGAAATGGAACAGGAATCAATAGTCGATGGAGGTGGAATGAATCACGTAATCAGTACACCATACCTCATATCACTAGGTAAATGTTGTATCCTAGATATATGTTAAGTCCACCTGAGTGGTGTTTTTGTACACTTCGTAGTATGATATTTGAATATTGTAGTATGTTTCTTGCCAAAGATTTGTAGCTAACCACAGGTACCATCTTCCCCAAAGAAGACTTTGAATGAATGTATAATGCGAACCTCCCTAATGATCAGGAGAAAGTGAGTGACATTGAGAAGGAAATGAGTAGCCAATGCAGAGAACGTAACAGGGTGACGATGAGACCCCTGGCTAAAGGACTATGTTACTCCAAAATGGGCTAATTTCTAATGGCTGTGGACAATTGTAATAATAGGCCTATGTGCTTGTAAGACCCACCGTTGTTTACAATTGTAATAGTGGGCCTAGTGCTTCTGAAGCCCAGCATATGTTTCCAATTGTGTTTTGTTTTTTTTTGTTTTTGCTTTTATTGTAGGTAGGGGCCATTGTGGTGGGTTAGCCAAAATTGTAACAACTTTACACTCTTCTTCCTGCCGACAACCTCGAATTGTTGTGGATAATACAATTTATGTGACGTAATTTTCATAATTGTGTTGTTCCGCCAGGTTGAGGCTATTATTCTGGTGCTTTCATTGAGAGGCAACTTATAAGCATCACCATGGCAGAAGGAACTCGTAATATTGTGAAACATAGTGTGATCGACGAATGCTTGACGCGATTAGCATACCTCGAAGAGCAGTTTAACTCCTTGGGAGGAGTATTACAGGAAATGAACCTGGAGTTGACGTTAATGGAGGCGAAGTTAGATTAGAATCAGAAACACAACATCGAACGTAGCTATGATGTGGGATTGAGAGCATTTTTTGGAAACAATGTTTTTAAATCGGTGAAGTTCACCGTACCCAGGTTTGGAAAACCCAGAACTATGCATTCACAAAATTTAACAGTTCTATGGATTTCACAACCTGTCCTATGCTGATAAATTGACGCTAACGTCCTTTCACATGGATGACTCTGCAGAGGATTGGTACCATATGATGGATCGAAATCAGAGGTTGACGACGTGGGACGCTTTTGTTTCAACATTGCGGTCAGGTTTGGTCCTTCTAAATATAGAGATCTGTGAGAAGAATTAGGGAGATTAAAACAGAACACCACAGTGGAGGAATATCAGTAATCATTTCAAAAATTATCTAACCAGATTATAGGCATCGATGATATTGCTCTTCAAAGTTACTTTGAATTAGGCCTTAAACCAGAAATCAAGAAGGAGGTGGGGATGCATTTGCCAGAGAATGCTATTGAATTGGTTAAAGTTGTGGAGGATAAGATGAATAATAAACCTCCAATATGCTCTGGATTCCAAAGAAATTCAAAAAGTAACAGTACTATGAATCAAATTGGGCTATTGCCCACTCCTACAAAGGGGTATCCGAATAATATTGGGGCTTCAAAAACTACAATTCTAATCAAAAGATTGTCACCTGTAGAAATGATGGAGAAGAGGGAAACAGGGTTATGTTATTATTGTGATGAAAAGTTCAATCAAAACCATGTGTGCAAAGGAAAAAAGTTTCTATTGATGACACAAGATTATGAGGAGGTTGAAAAAGATGAGCAATATTCATGCTATGGATGGACAATATTCATCCAGTACATTAAGGCTGAGAGGGGTTATTAATAAGAATCCTGTGCAAGTTTTTGGTGGATTGAGTGGTCAAATTCTTGGGATTGGAACTTAAACCAATTAATCAATTCAAGGTGTTAGTGGGGAATGGAGCAAGCTTAGGATGTAAAGGGGTTTGTCGAAAGGTCGAGCTGGAGTTGCAGGTGAAAATCTTCTCTCCAGACTTGTTTGTTCTTCCTATCCGGGGGGCTGAAGTGGTGCTAGTAGTTCATTGGCTATTGGAGTTTGGAGATGTCACTACAAGCAGTTGGCGTTAACATTTGAGAGAGTTTGGGAGATGATTGAGTTGCATGGGGAAAAGACGGTGCAAATGGAAGCAATAGAATTAAACCAACTTCGTAGGTTGGCCAATTCTGATGTTGTGGCTACTTAGTATCAGTTACAGGCCATTAACCATGAGACATTGTAGGAGAAGGAAGATGATGAGTGTCATAACTCTTTGATACAACAAGTATTACAAGAGTTTGAGGATGTTTTTGCTATTTCTCACAACTTCCCCCTACACGAATATAAGATCATCAAATCCATCTGGAACCTAGCACAAAGGCAATAAATGTTAAACCCTACATATATCCATATTTTCAAAATACTGAAATTGAAAAAATGGTGAAGGGAATTCTAGAAACAGGTGCCATTAGACCGAGTTTAAGTCTCTTCTCATCACCAACTCTGTTCGTAAAAAAAGACGGAACTTGGAGGTTTTGTGTTGACTATCATGCCTTAAATCAAGTAATTGTGCCAAACCGGTTTCTAATCCCAACTGTAGATGAGATGTTAGACGAATTGGCTGGATCAGTGATATTCTCCAAAATGGACCTTCGGTCAGGGTACCATCAACTCAGAATGGCACCATAAGACATCCACAAAACCACTTTTAGAACACATGAAGGGCATTATAAATTTGTAGTGATGCTCTTTAGGCTCACAAATAGTCCAACCCGAATACAATACATTTTTATTCATGGGTCAAGAATCGAAACCAGGACACGACTCGTCATGGGTCGCAAGTTGACCTGCAAAAATTGAAAATTTGATTTTGTTTCTAAAAAAATTAAAAATAAAAGGGAAAATCATAATGAAACCCGTGACTCGCAACAAGGTATGTTAAAATCACCAAAATTTTAAACTTTTTTTTTTATTTTTTTGACAAAAATAATTTTGCTTACACATAACAAGGGTCCATAACAAGACAGAAAATTAAAACGTACAACTAGGAAAATATAAAGGCAGAAGCTATCTTAAGCAAATAGCATCTGAAACAGTGCTTACAAAATTACAAATTAAAAACCCTAAAAATAGAACAGAACTGACAGACAGTAAAAATAAAATCAGAGAGACGAAGAGAAGAAGAGAGAGAGGTCCTACAATGCTTTTCTCTCCTTTTATAGCAGCTCCTTCTTCCTGCAAAACGGGTCACACCTCAACCCGCACGTTTGCTCCACGCTCCTCTCTATTGTGCGTTTCCCTTGCACGAGTAACCAACGCACTCCAAGGGAATCTTCAGCCCATACTACCAATCGATTACAGCTCACCAAATTGGTTAAAGAACGTGTTTGGCTTTTTCTGTATCAAAGGAAATGATTAGGGTCAGTGTGTAGGTTGGTTTGGTCACAAAATAAACCGTGGGTGAGGCTAAGGGTTGGTGGTTTCAACCGAAATCAAATGACAGTCTGGATTGGTGAAAGGATTCAGAGGGATCGGTTGAGATGAGGGTCTGGATAGAGGTGGTTTGAGGGGTTAGGGTTTGCAAGTATCGATTCTTTTCTGATTTCTGTTTTCACGTTTCTGAGTCACTTTTGTTTCCCATCTTTTTTCTTTCCTTCATTTCTTTCTTTTCTTTTGGGCTTTTGATTAGCCTTCCCACAGGACCGACCCATTCTTTCTTTCCTTTCTCTATTCTTTTCCTTTTTTTCCCTTTTGCTTTTTGATTTGCAAGGTAAAAACTCCAGCCCAAGCTTTTTCTTTATATTTTTTTCTCTTTGCTTTGCTTGGACAAAATCAGTAATTAGGCCTGCAAAATATAAAATCAGCCAATTAGCATTTAAAATCAGAATCCTTCATTTCTATGCAATTTTTGGGATTTATATTAAACAAACGATACTCTTTCCATTCATATTTTCTCATTAAATCACATGTTCCAAGTCACATATCATGGACTTATCACGAATCTTTCTGCTCAAGACAATTATCGAATTGACTAGTTGTCTTTACTTCTAAATGGTCCCTCCATTTTGTATTTCAAAGCAATAAGTTATAGATATAAATCATTTCCCCAACATATATCTTATAGAGATATATATGTGAATGGTTATTTTTTTTTTCAGATTACATTACTTGTTTTATACAGGAAATATTGTAAATTTGAAAAATGGAAAAGTAAAAAATTAGACAGAGATCGAATTCATATTATCATATCAAGCACACTGCTGTAAATAGTATCTGAGGGTTAGTCTAATCGTTAAGGAGGTATAATTAAACATTTAATTTTATTTTTGATTAAATGATAACTTTGGCATACTATATTTTGTCCATTTGAAAACTTATTTCAATATAACTGGTTTTTCACAATTGATGCCTAAATAACTGATTTTTGCACTCCTAACTTATTGCTCAAAAAGAATATTTCAAACATGGGAAGAGACATGATGAACAGAACTTGTATTGTCAACAAAAAATGGTTCTTAAGGAGACAACATACATGGTGCTCTCAGTGCATGTAAAATGTTCCCATGTTAAGTGATTACATTACATATATAGCCACAAATAAGATGGGAAGAAGGGTGGATGATGGGTGATATAGCAGACACATTTTGTATGCTTGGAATAAAAGCATTTTTTTTTCTAAAAATTATGTGGAGTATGGAGTAATAGGACCATTGGGTTAATAGGTTGTCCTGTTTCAAAACCTTGTTTGTGGCAATCAGAATGTTAAACTATTTTAGGGAGGACAGAACATGCCCTTCTTGACTATATAAAGTATATGTTATAAAAAAAATTATAATTATAAATATATATATATATATATATAATTAATTAATTCAAAAAAAAAAGTATAAGTAGCTTATATAAGATTGAAAAAAGATAGGTACACGTGAAGGTAGCGAAGTGAGCATCTCGTCTCACTCCATCATCAATCCGCCAAAAAAAAAGTTAGTTCGTCTCGTCTTGTTTGGCGGGCTAGGAGGGTTAGCCCTCAATCCGAGCCTATTTTATACTAATCTGCTTATGCTCGCCATTAACCCACCAAAAAACTAGCTCGCTCCACTTTTGAGATAAATTGTAAAACTCAACCCATCACATCCTGTTTAACCGGTGGGACAGGTTGGCGTGCCGACGAGCTCGTTTTGCTGCTCTAGATGTACGCTGGGTCAAATCAAAGTAACCAAAATAGAAAACTGTGAAAATGAATATGGACCACTCATGAGAAGTAGCACTAAGCAGCCAATAAAAATCTTCCAAAGAATATCCCAAACTGTGAGAATATCCCATTGGCATTCCTTCCTTTGTGCCACTGTATGCAAGGTACACCAAAACATCCCTTCTATATAACACATATTCTCACAAAACCTCAAGGCCCATTACCCTTTTCAAGTTTCTATATAAACCAGACTAGTTTTGCTTCAACCATCATTTGAAACAAAACAATAAGCTCAAAAAAACTAGAGAAAGCTACTTACTTTAGTG
>NW_026895677.1:0-17291 GCF_033153095.1 Gastrolobium bilobum | reverse complement strand
CCACAACCCAAGATGGTAATAATGAATGTTTACCGATCGCATTTGCCATCGTAGAAGGCGAAACTTTGGAAGATTATTTTCTCGTTAATATTCGTGCTCATGTGACTACGATGTCAAACATATGTTTAATATCCGATCGGCATCGAAGCATAATATCTGCTGTGGAAAATAACCCTACTTGGCAGCCGCCAAATGCGTATCACGTATTATGTATTCGTCATATTGCAAGCAACTTCAATCAAAAGTTTCGAAATGAAGATTTGAAGCGGATGTTAAAGAATTTAGGTATACTCAAGATGCGATTCCTAAGGAAAAGTGGTCGCGTGCCTACGATATTGAAGGACGGAGGTACGGTCATATGACAACAAATTTGGCTGAATCTGTCAATAGGGTTTTGAAGGGGGCCAGAAATATGCCTATAACAGCATTGGTTAAGCATACATATAGCAGATTGGTTGCATATTTTGTTGAGAGAGGAACAAATGCTCTTGCACAACTTCAATCAGCTCATCGTCACTCCAAACATGTTGTTGAATTGGTCAAGAAGAACCAGGTAGATGCAACAGGCCACCACGTTCGTGCATACAATGTTGAACATACTGTATTCGAGGTTGACGCAGGTTGGGAACGTTCATATTCGAGGCTTATTCTTTTCCGTGGGAGCCAATCGGAAACGAGGAAGCAATACCTGAAATTAGTGGTGCAAAGATTATTCCTGATTGTACTATGTTGCGTGCAAAAGGTCGTCCAAAGTCAACTCGCATCCGCAACGAGATGGATGAAGTTGAGACAAGCCAGAGCCGTATCAGGTGTGGACTTTGCAAGGAACGCGGCCATAATCGTCGGCGATGTCCAAGTCGTGGGAGAAACGAATGATTTGCATATTATGTTCATATTGTTGCTGTTGGTTATGTTATTGCATGAATTGTAATGTCCGTTATGTTGGACTTTTTACTTTCCGTTTATGTATGTTTTTAAGCTTGAATTATTAATTAGCTGATGCTGTTAGTTACCGTAATATAAATCCGCAAAGAACGATAACCAAAACATAGTGAATAGTCCAAATAATATAATAATGTAGCGTCCACAATATAACAACATGCTACACTCATATGACATATACAAAAGAACAAAATAATAACAATATGAAACAGTCCACAACATAATGAATAAACAAAATGTCAATGAAACTAGGACCACGGTGGCCATGGCCTATGTCGTGCATCCCTATCTGGTAGTATACGTCTGTCCCAGACTGGGTCACCCTGATGGTCCTGTGGAGGTGGAGTGTGGAAGTCATCCATCGCCGCACGGATGAAATCATCTGATGGTCCTGCACTGCTGCCCGGCACATCAAAAGGGGTGTGTCCCTGACTGTGAGAATCCGTGGCTAGAGTCTCCCCACTGTCATGGCTCTCTGCAACAAGGCCTACAGAGCGATACAACTCCATCGTGTCCTCTGCAGACCAAAAGGGGTAATCGGCATCAAGTCCCTGTGAATAGGGCTGGAAATCAGGCTGTGAGGATGCCGGATCCGCTCCTGCCATAGCCATCGGACTAGCCTGGAAAACTGGCTCCTGCCCGCTCATGTAAGGGTGCTCAGACGCCGCCTGACTAGGACCTGCCGCATACTGCGATCCGTGATGATAAATCGGCTGTGACCCGTAAGTAGGACCAAATGCTGGAGGTCTAAACCATCCCTGAGTCTCGACCACTGGTCTAGGTGCTATAATCGGGACAGGCTCAGCAGCAACTCTCTCACGTGTACGTCCTAATCCCCGTCCCTCCCGTCTATTACGAGGAACATCCACGATCAACTGAGGATCAGGCTGAGTCTGCACGGGGGGTGCCTCAGGTCCAGGCTCATCAACTCGTGAACTCTCACGAAACATCCCAATAATTCGGCCTATCTCCTCGTGGATATACTGTAGTCCAAATCGAGGAAACTCCTCCGCCGTTGTTGCATGATACAGCATTTCAAGACCGTCAATCCGCATATTACGAAAAAATGTTAGTTGTAATTTGAAACAAATGTAAAATAAGTACAAAACTCACCATGCGCCCTATCTTTGCTGCCCTCCGTGATATGTAGCGCTTTCCCCTCTCTCTGAACCACTCCATGTACTCATGATTAGGTGACATCAAACCATATAATGGAGGTGGCAGTACAATATGCTGAATCCTAGTATTCCATCGATCAATGTGAGCCCTGAGCTTACGTCTCCAGTTCTCTTCAACCTTCCCCCGTAGAGTATGATCATGTATTCCTCTCAATTTTCTAGATTTTTCCGGGATGGGTTGATTAAGACCAAACTGTCGCATGCACCTATCCGGTTGACATGCCTCAACTGTGTGGAAGTAGATAATAGGTGTGGGAGCTAGCCACAGATACTGCTGCTCTGGAGTCACGTCAAGCCACTCATATTCTATATACGGCTGCCACACCACCTACAAACAAAATGTGAAACAATATATAGAGTTACAAAAAAAAATAAACCCATAGACAAATAACAACACCGTAAGTATCTAACACCAAACCTCATCTCTACAGAGTGTGTCCAATGTTGCCCGATAATGGGTGACCTCATGAGGTTTAAACTTTTGTACAGCATTAAACCTGTCAATCAAAAACATTATCAACCATACATAATCGTCCAAAGTCAAGAAGTATACAGTTAGTACATACAGTATTAACCATACATTATCGAAATCAAATGAAGTAAATAAATCATACCGGCATCCATAATGTGTGCCCGGCTGTGGATGAGGAGGAAGGGGTGGAGCAATGGGTGGGAATCGTATCCATGCCCAAATTTGAAGGAGAATATGGCAACCACCCATGTCGCTTCGACGGGCATCTGTCACTTCACACAAATTCCTGAACAAGTGTGTCAAAACTGCAGATCCCCAGCTGAATCGGCCAATGTCCTCAAATCCTCCACCTAGCAACGGGACAAGCCGACAACCAAAATTGCTACCTCCAGACTTGTCCGCCAGCAACCAAGTCCCCAACATCCGCGCAATGTGAGCTTTTGTGAAGTAGATCTCGGCAGCATGATTCCCTTCATGATCAGTCCACCGGGTATAATGTCGATCCAAGAATGAGATGCGGAGGTCGCCAGAATGATGGAACTCACCGGCCTCTGGAACATGTCCAAAAACACCAGCACAAGCAGCGTGCCAATCCTCAGAGGTCGATCCGATGACGACAGTACCGTCGGTCGGCAAGCCCAAGATGCCTGCCACATCTTGTAAGGTGATCGTCATCTCACCTTGGGTCATGTGAAAGGTATGTGTCTCTGGTCTCCACCTCTCGACCAGAGCACTAATTAAAAATGTATCTATCTGTGATAAATTACGCAGTTATCACGTGTTAACGAATTACATTATTTAATTACATAAATACAAAACGACATAAATAACATACCTGGATATGTTGCATCCTGGCAACATGTATGAAACCCGCCTGTCTGAGGTACTCTTCCACAACCTGTGGAATAGCACCGGTAGGTGGGCCCCCTTGTGGCTTCCCACGCCTCGTCTTAATCTTTCTTACATGCTCAGTATTCCACACACGCTGTGAAATATGACCTTTCTGCGTCCTCTGACGAAGGACCTCCCACCTGTAGGGTCCAGGTATGATCCACATGCTGGGATCGGTGGGCTCTACATCCGAATCAGATCCCGAAGAAGATGATGACTCAGCCATTATCCTTAACTAACTACAAAGTTATGCACTCCCGCATTAATAACATCATACATACGAAATTTACAAAGTCTCTAACACTATTTATAAATCACTAATTAATATGCTAAACCCTAATACATAATTAAAAATCAGTAATAATAATAACTACGTAATAATAATATTACTATATCATTACAACATTCATAGCATGACACAAAATTTCTAAGTGACTATCCTAATGTTCCAAGTCTCTAATATACAATCAATCCTAACATGTATTACTAACTACCACTGTAATTTAAATGTATACATATGAGGTATTATGACCTTACCTACGTTGGCAGAGCTTCGCTACGAACCGCGGTTAGAGAGAGGTTGGAGAGGTAAATGAGTAAGGAGTGAAAAAAAGAAAGTGAGGTATATATAGGTTGCACATGAGACGCCCTCTTTGGGCGTCACATGTGACGCCCCACTGGGGCGTCTTCTCTAGGAGAGAGACGCCTCACTGGGGCGTCACATGTGACGCCCAAAGAGGGCGTCTCATTGTGCAACAGATGTGTAATTTTTAACAAAACAGCATTAAATGCGTAATTATTTTAATTAATTACATTATTTTAATTTTTTTGCCATTGATCCAAATCAAATTCAAGTTATTTCGGCTTAATCCGGTCTTATTAGTTTTCTGCCAGTTATTTATTTATTTATTTATTAAAAAAAAATCATATATTACTGGTTACTTACTCTTTTTTTTGGTGATCATATTCACCTACTTATTTATCCAAAAAGAAAGAAGATAAAGATGTTATTCAAGTAGTACAACTGAAGCACAATTGACATATTCGCGTACTTGTTCAACAGTATCCCTTTCACGGTCAATGGAGATTAAAACGGGTACGATTCCAATTCCATCTTCCTCCTCTGCAGGCAACAAAAATGACAGAATATGATTATCTTATATTCGAAGTCACCGTTGCGGGATCACCTAATTAAAGATCTGCCATATGATTTTTTAAAGTGTTCTTTTAGTCTTGACTACTAAATTAGTTCTCTCACTGTGTATGCCTCCTCCAAATATATAGGAATTGCCATTACACAAGTGCCTGGTCATTGACAAACAAAGGTTGTTCATTGGTTGGACATCAGTTTATACGTGTTGTTTCAATCATCATCACACTTCAATCAGATATATTAGGTGAACAATATTCTTTCTGTTTCTACATCATAAAAGCTTGAACATTGCTCCCCAGACATGTATCTCTCATCAATTTCAGATATCACACTGTATCTTAAAAATTTCATGCATTATTATATTATAATGCATCATTCTTATTTAAACTCGGTTTGTATTCAGTTTTCTTTTTTTCTTGGTTAGTTTGAAGAGAAGTGCGTGTCCGGTTCAAGATTAAGTAGCTTCTATCATACGTCGCTGCTATGGTGCCAATCAGACCACTTGTTTTTTCACTTGGATGAGGATTTTATGCAAAAGAAATTATTATACACCCACTTTTTTATTTCTCTTCTTTGAAAGTAGATCATGGGCATGGTATATATATATATATATATATATATATATATATATATATATATATATATAAAAATAAAAAGAGAGAAAAGAGCAACTTTAACGTTATAACTCTATTCTCCCGAAAGAATATAGTTGGAGAATATAGTTAAAAATAGCATATGTAGATAAGCTTATCTAAAGTTGCTGTAGAAATGTTTATCTCATACATATATATATATATATGCGCGCGCGCGCAGAACAGAGAAAGTCATGGCTTGATATGACTTCATTTTAGTATGTTTTCTTTTGATGATGGTTGTAAATATGGATCAAGAAAATGGTTTTATGAGAACTTTTTTTTTTTTTTGTACATGTTTTATGAGAACTTGATTTGCATGTTCCCGTATTCTTTACAACTTGCCACGGGCTGTGTTGCTTGATGGATTTTTTATGTTTCATATTTTGGGATTTGTAAATTAGTATGATGTTATATAACTCGTGAGAGGCGGAAATGAATGTAATATATGTCAATTTTCTAATAACAGTTACCCTCTAATTTCATTTTTGCTTTCTATTGCCTTGTGAAGTCCAATTCAAATACAATCATATTAATAAAATATAAATATTTGCTACAATTCACTTTGATGAAATAAAAAGGATAAAATAATGCAATAATCCTGGTCTTCAATGGCAGCACAAAAAACTGGAGCTGGTTCATATTTTGAATAAAACCCTGTCAAATGCAGCTATTTACAAATTTCCACCTCAGGAAATGATTCACAGAGTTTGTGATTTTGTTGATTCATAACAATTTTATCGTTATATGAAACATGATAACGAATAATTCTAATTAAATCCTAATATCTTTATAATAATACCTCATAACTATAAAAATATTTAATATTTTTATGTTTCCAAAATATCGATTTAATTATTTTTTCATTTAGTATTTTCTAACATGCCTGGTCTATCCTTTTTGGTATGCAAGGAGATGTGCATTCCACTTAAACTTCATTTTATTATTTTATTTTTATTTAAAATAAATGACTAGTTTTGAGAGACGCTCAGTTTGTTACCCAAGCCACCTTTCACTTTCTTAATTAGTTTGAATTAGGATCACAGCATGAATTTTTAGTAGACATTTTTTTTTTATTGGTGTTACGATTGTACCTTAAATAGGATATTATAACAAGTTCAGGAACACGTAAATACATCGTTTCTGCCACGATCGAATTTAACATAAGATGATGATTATTTCTAATAGTAGACATTGTCATTACATACATATATATATTACTTGGAAATGGAGACACAACCTCTCCAAAAAGGTAAACACTTCCCAGAAGCCATGCCTCACTAGGTCACTTCCAAAAGACACCATACACACACGCACACAAACCCAAAACACTAACCATAGTTCACTAACATATGCTAGCTAATTATTAGATTCAAACCAAAACACACACGACACATTCACTGGCTAACACTATAATGACCTATTGTTTCGTAACTTCATAAAACACTTGACACACACACATTGCAGCTAGCATACAAACACACATTAGATGATCACTTGTTCCTAGTCCTGAACTTGGATTCATCGATGTCAATGCCTTCCTCTTCAGCTCGCTCTCCTCCTGACTTGTCCGTAGTGCTCAGCCCACCTTTGCGTCCCATCTCCTGGTACCCTTCTGTCCCCAGCTGCTCCTTCCTTGTGTGTCCTCCTTTGCTCCTTCCTTTATATATACACAATCACCAAATCAAATCCAAAAAAAATAAAAAAATCAGCGGAGATGTTGAAATAATAAAGATTTAGACAAAAATAGAGAAAAAAGAGAGAAGACCGAATAATATTGTATACTAGTGTGTTAAAATGGTGTTATAAAATGGGGAGAAAAAAGAAGAAGAAGACAATATTGTAAAGTATACTGTGTTATATATAGAGGGAGAAGACCGAATAATATTGTATACTAGAGAAAAAGGAGAAGACCGATTGATATTGTATATCAGTGTGTTATAAAATGGAGAAAAAAGGGTAAGACTAAATAATATTGTATATAGATGTATTTACAAAATGATGTAACTTGATTAATGTGATACAGAAGACAAGAAAACAAAAACCCTACAAAAATAACTGCATCAATCAGTTGATTAATGTGATACAGAAGACAAGAAAACAAAAACCCTACAAAAATAACTGCATCAATCAGTCAATCAGTCACGCACACATATATGGAGAAAAATAAAGGGTACGAGGAAGAGACATATATAAAGTATACTAGTGTGTTATAAAATTGAGAAAAAAGGAGAATAGTACTATAGAGATTTAGACATAAATAGAGAAAAAATGAGAAGTCTGACTAATATTGTATACTAGTGTGTTATAAAATGGGAGGAAAAAAAAGAAACTCAATATACTAAGGGTAATGTTTTCATCCTTTTACATGACACAAGCAATCTTCTTACACAGTGGGCCCATCAATTCTTTTACTTTTCTTTTATTTTAAAAATAGTGGACCCCACAATCTCTTGTCTCTATGAGATGAACTAAGAAATTTCCTACAACATAATATTAGTTTTCCCATATACTAATGTAAAAAATGGAGAAAAGGGAGAAGACTAAATAATATTGTATATTGATGTATTATAAAAAGACATAACTTGATTAATGTGATACAAAAGACATGAAAACAAGATTCCTACAAAAATAACTGCATCAATCACTCACACACACATACATGGAAAAAAATAAATAAATAAATAAATATATAAATAAATAAATATATATATATATATGTGTATATATATATAATAACCTTCAGCAAGATGTTCCTGAGCCTCAAGGCTCTTGCCACCAGTACCACCAGGAACTACAGTTTCTCCATGCCTTGCCCTTTCGTCAAGTTCTTGTCGTTTTTGTTGATCAGATGCCATGTTTCACAAACTTGGAACTTTGAATGGATATGAAATCTTATTGATAATGACTTGACTTGTGATGTTAACTTGTTCTTTGCTCAAAACTACGTCACAAGAAGAAATGTTTGAGGCCTTTATATAGAGAGCAAAATGTGACATATAATAATTAATGCTGGGTGATCCATATCCGTATAGTAATTAATATAAGACGAAAAACAAGATGATGACAACATGTTAATAAAGAACAGTACGTAGGACTGTAGGAGCGGCCATGCTTTGACACGTGCAACACAGACGCGGCTTAAGGAGAAAGATGACACGCAGGTGCTGTAATTCTCCAGATGACACGTACGATCTTTATAGCATGGTGAACTCTAGCTATAGTTCGGTTTCGGTTATCTCTAATTCTCTAGCGTTTCTTTCTATTGCGTGGTGCCTGAAATAGTTCTTTCAATTTGGTTGATTGCTATTGTAGAGAAACTATATGAACTAACTAGGAGCTTCTTAGGATAAGTGTTTAAATTAATATTTAATGGATTAGCATTATTTTATATCGATATAAATTATATTCTCAATTTTAATAATTAATTATATTTGTATCTAATAGTCTTAATTTATTAAATATATATGAGTTATTAAATGCAAGTAAATTAATGATTACATTTGATATAAGACTTCTTGTTCTTAGCGATGTAAGATTAATCTGTCCTATACTTATATGTGACAATAATGAGTCAGAATATAAATACATTTTTGTAAAAAAATTATTTTTACATGTCAAATATGATGAGTGTATATAGTTCCTTTAGTTATTAGATATATCAGTTAATTACTCATCAAGTAACAAATTTCAAACTACAATTTCGAAATTTTAGTCAGCACTAAGCCGAACGGCTGTCTAACCGACATACGGTGTTGAAGTTTTATGAAGAAATCCAGGTACATGACACGATTTGAATTGGATCGGTAAGCAAAAATAGTTCGATTTAAATCCTTCGGTTACATTATTTAATTATCTATTCGGTTTGATTTTTTTTCAAATTTAATTTAATTCAATCTAATTTTATTTGATTTGGACTGGATCAATTTTTTATTTTTCAAAAAGTTTAAAATTTCAGCCATATAAATCATTAACTATATCAATATAAAGCCATTCAAAGTTGCAAACCACTGAAAAATTCAAGTCTTTAAAATAAAACAAGTCTTAAAACTCATGAAGAGTTAAAATAGATTAATAGACAATAAAAAAATAGTTTGTTATCAATAACATCTAAGATTTTAAGTTATCATCTTTCAAAATAATAAATACATAATACATTGGATCAGTTTTCACCAACTAAATCAAAAATCGCTCCAATTCAATTAAAGTATGCGATTTTTTTTCGATTTTTTTTTCAGTTTTTGGTTAATTCGATTAAAATACAACATTTTTTTTTGGTTCAGACGCCGCTCTTGAATCGGTTTGGATCAGTTGATGAACACTTTCAACATGACTGTTTTAACTTCCCATTCTAGAAAGATTTTTGTAATTTCTTTTAATAAATTACATGTATCCTTAAAAAAAACTTGAACCCAAAATCTTACTTAAATTGAATTAAACATATACCATTTGAACCAATCCCTTGGTATTTTTTATATCCTCTTTTAAAATACGTATATTGTGTTTTACTTGCAAGTAATGCGTACATAACTTCGCATTCTAGAACAACAGTCACGTTACTTCCACTAACAAATGCCATAAATCAAGGAAACAAATTAAGCTGGAGAAATTCTACAAAACAACTTACCTAATCTATTTTATTAAAAGCTTAAAAGGAAACTGTTATGGCAGTTTTAGAGGCTCATATTCTAAAAGACCCAAGAAATGTAATATCTATGGCAACTACGTATGATCTAGAGGTAGAACAGCCAGATGTAAAGACTGTATTCTTTTATGGTGAATTGGAGGAGATTATTTTCATGAAGCAACCAGAGGAATTTGTAGTAAGAGGTAAAGAGGACCTAGTCTGCAAGCTGAATATATCTCAATATGGCCTAAAGTAGTCCCCTAGGATGTGGTATCTAAAATTTGACACTTATGTGACGAATTTTGGCTTTGATTGATATGATGCTTATCATTGAGTTTATGTGAAAATGTTAGAAGGTGACTTTGTTATTCTAACATTGATGTTGAAGATATATATACTACTTGTTAGGAATAGTTTGAAGATGATCAACACTGTCAAAGGACTGCTGCCGAAGTAGTTTGAAATGAAAAATTTAGGCACTGGAAATGTGATCTTTTTTTCATACAGATCAAGAAAGAGCGTGACAAAAGAAGGTTATGGTTGAGTGAACATAAGCACAATGATGCTAAAAACTTGTTGCGAAATCGGCAAGTATACTGTTTGTTTCAAGTAATGAAGTGATAAGTAAGATATCGTTCCCTCGAGAATTAATGCACCAAGTATTAATTCAACTATTCCCCTTAAGTTGGAAAAGAAAATTTGTTTGTATTGTGACAGTAATTGATTTTGGGATTTCAAAACAGAATTTAAAAACAATTAAAAACAGAAAATTTAAAAACAATTAAATTTGAACGCATGCAAGAGTATCAAGAACGTTAAGAAAATATTGATGAAAAATTTGTAAAAAGACTGTAGTCAGGATGCACTTCGCCTCCGATCCTCCCTTATATTCCTATATTGTATTTTATAATTAACTAATTGGTTTGCTCAGACAATTCATTATTTTCTTATAAAATAATTGAACCCTAATGTCTTAGTGATCTCAACCCTTTAACCAATTAGAATCCTAGTGTCCTAGTAATTCCTCTTGAATCAAGCATTAAGCAAATGAATTATAAGTCTGCAATTTATGTAAGCCTATGTCTAGGTGTAACACCCCGTGTATACTCGGAATATTAACATTACATCGTATTAAGCGGTGCTTAATTAAAAATTGCGGAATATTCTTTTTCTTTTCAATTATGACGTCATTATCAATTACCAACTTGATTACTTAATCAATTTCATAAAATATCGCCTGTATGTAAATTGCAATAAGACATCTACTGAAATACCTCAATATATAGATAAAGTGTGTATCTAAATCACGGCATTACATCAAGTAATCCGGACAATATCCTGATACATTATTACAACTCCAAAAGACTCAAGACATAATCAAGACATAACAATACTATGTGTCGTGGACAATCCCCATGCTCACCAAATAAACATAGTAAGCAACCAGTCTCAACGTAAAACTCCATAAACATAACTAAAGCTATAAGCATAAACAACATGCAAATCCAGCATCCAATCATGGCAGCATAATATAACAGCAATCTAACTCAGCTCCGGCCTCCTGCCGCCTGAGGTCTCAACATTACCTGACCCTGAAATAAGCATTCCCCAAACGTGGGGTGAGATCTCTAAACAAGAAATCTCAGTAAGACAGGGGGTCCTCAAGGATCTTCCACCCCAAGCTCACTTACATGTGCAATATAAGTTCTAAAAGCATTTATATCATTATCAGTTCCAAAACTATGTAGTGCAACAGATATCTATGGCATGTATGTTTATCACTATCTACTGGCCAGAGAAATGCAGGAATACGTCTAACCCCACATGAGTACAAGGAACACCGCTTGCACCTCACCCACAGCCTCACCATCTTGTATGTACCACATACTCAGGCTTACCGTATAGGTGGAACATCACATGCATATCCATAAGGCACTAACATATGATAGCTCAACAGCATTTTCCAAAACATCAAAGGAATGAAAACACAGCACGCATATAACCATACCCCCATGGGACATGGTGGAACCATAACATGGCTAAACCGAGGACACGAAAGCTTACCTGTACCCGTATGCCCCTCCGACTCGAACTCGGTATCACAAGGGTCCACACCACAATTAGAATCCAATGCACTCACAGATCTGGTTCAATGACCATCATAATATTAATATACATGTTCTAAAATTTCAAGGCAATCAGATATTATTTTCTTTTTTTCAATTCAAACCGGAGATCCTTTCTAAGATATATCATTTAACTTATTTAATTTTAGATAATTATTATCTTATATATATATATATATATATATATATATATATATATAGCCACAAAATATATTTATTTATTTATTATGTATATATATATATATAACACCTTCCAACTAAAGGCTCCCTGTAACAATATATATATATATATATATATATATATATATATATATATATATATATATAACCAACAACGAAGGCTTCCCTATATTACAAACTTTTCAAGCTTTTCAATTCAAATGACTTTTATATGTATTGTATGCGTTGTCTTATATATATATATATATATATATATATATATATATATATATATATATATATATATATATATATATATATATATATATATATATATATATATATATAAACGAAACCATGGCTCCCTGTGGAACGAAATTACATACGGCTCCCTGAGGGTTCTTAAATGTATTTATATAACAATAAGGTAAGCATGCTTTTCATTTTAAAATTCGTTTCTTTTTAACACTTCGGTCTTCAAGGTTATAATAACGTTGATATACATATATATCAACTTAAACCAAATACCAAAATAGAATAGATAGACAGTGACCGAACTCAATTTGCTACAAAGAAAGTGCAGAATCTTCACTTAAAAATCACGCAAATTGATGAAGCCCAAACATATAAAAAAACCGAAAGGAAAGGCCACTTAACGAAAGCAAGATATCACACAGATATTCTAGAAATAACAGTAACATATAACAATGTTTAATATCAATATTAAGGATTCACAAAGGGGTAGTTAAATTTACCTAAGATCCTTTTGAGAACAGAAAAATAGAAACTTTAGAGGTTGAAGAAGCACTCAAATCTTCAACAATGGGTTCTCCTTCAACAAGCTAAAGCTTTAAATGGATGGGTGGTGTTTCAATGGAAGAGAGGAAGAAAAAAAATGAAAACTTTAGAGAAGAAGGCTAGGACTCCAAGAAACTCTAAAGAGAAGCCACACTCAGCCGCTGAGTTTCTTTCAAAAAACACACCTAGGGTTTTGTGCCCAACTATTGTATTTATAGGCCACTTAAGGGTTAAAACACACAGTATTAGCTTTAATTGCTACGCTTAGCATTTTAATCTCAAACTCTGGATTCATAACCTACTCAATTTTACAAGAATTTTCATATTTTTATTATATTTTTCTGAGCACCTTTCTGGTACGCGTTTTTCATAGCCAGTATCAGTTTCTGGCATCAGTTCTCATTATTTTGACTTGAAACTCGTTTTACAAGTCCTATATATTATTCTAGTAATTATCATGCACTTACATTAATTTTCCGGGATACTTTTTCGGTACGCATTTATACCGACTAGCAGAACCGGTATCTGCACTTTTCTTCCGAAAAGCGACTTTCAGCATTCTTAATCACTTACCATAATTATTAAAGCCTCTTAATAATTATTATGGTCAATTATGGAATCATATCCTATTTTCACATAATTAATTAATTAAATACCTTAATTAACGGTGCGGGTTCTTACATTCACCCCACCTTTTTAGGATTTTGACCTCAAAATCAGAAACATACCTGGTCGAAACTCGGGGTACTGCCGGAGAAGCTCGTCCTCACGCTCCCAAGTACATTCCTCAGGAGTTCTTCCGGTCCATTGCACCTTGACCATTGGAATGATCTTGCTCCTCAGCTGCTTCTCGCCACGATCGAGAATTTTGAGTGGTCCGACGGGAGTTTTCAGGTTCTCCCGAACCTCCACATCATCCGGTTGCACCACGTGCGAAGGATCTACTATGTACTTCCGAAGCTGAGACACGTGAAACACGTCGTGGATGTTAGCCAGGTTCGGAGGCAAGGCAAGCCGGTAGGCAACAGGTCCTACTCTACCAAGGATCTGGTATGGCCCAATATATCGCGGGCTCAGCTTCCTCACTCCGAGTGCCCGACCAACACCGGTGACAGGTGAAAGTCTCACAAACACGTGCTCACCCTCACTGAACTCCAGCGGACGATGTTTGACATCATAGTAGCTCTTTTGGCGATTCTGCGCCTGCTTCAACTTTTCACGGATCATCTGGATCTACAAGGTGGTATCTTGGACAAAGTCCAAGCCAAAAAGCTCCTTGTCCCCAACCTCAGACAAACAAGTAGGAGTCTGACACCTCCTACCATACAGTGCTTCGTAGGGCGCCATGCCCAGGCTAGCATGAAAGCTGTTGTTGTAAGAAAACTCAACCAACGGAAGGTACCTATCCCATGCCGAGCCCTGCTCCAACGTGCAAGCTCGCAACATGTCCTCCAAGGTCTGGATGGTCCTCTCAGTCTGTCCATCAGTCTGAGGGTGATAGGCGGTACTCAGTCTCAACTGCGTACCAAAAGCCTCCTGCAGCGCCTCCCAGAACCGAGATGTGAACTTCGGGTCCCTATCACTAATGATACTCTCGGGCACCCCGTGAAGCCTCACAATCTCGCGGACATAAAGCTTGGCCAACTGCTCTGTAGTGAAGCTCACCTTCACTGGAAGAAAATGGGCAGACTTTGTCAGTCTGTCCACAACGACCCAAATAGAGTCACAACCCGCCTGAGTCTTCGGCAATCCCACCACGAAATCCATGGAAATACCTTCCCACTTCCACTGTGGTACTTCAAGAGGTTGAAGTTCACCAGACGGGCTCTGATGCTCAATCTTCACCTTCTGGCAAACCAAACACTTGGACACAAAGATAACAACATCTTTCTTCATGCCCGGCCACCAGAAGTTCTTCTTCAAGTCTTGATACATCTTAGTAGCACCAGGGTGGATAGAAAACTGACCCTTATGGCCTTCTGCCATAACCTCTTATGTCAACGGACCTCGAGGAACTACAATCCTCTGCTGAAACAAAAGCAATCCATCATCATTCCAAGACACACCGTCTTGGTTCTTCACATAATCCAGACACTCTCTCTGAACTTGTGCCTCTTTAATCTTTTCAAGCAGCTCGTTCACAACATCAGATGCTTCCAATCCGAGAAGTACGCTCTCACACGGAGCGGTCACTGCCAAGTTTCGGAACTTCTCAACCACATCAAAGTTACCAAGTAACAAACTGGATGAACTACTGGATTTCCGACTCAAAGCATCAGCTACCACATTGGCCTTGCCAGGATGATACCTTAGCTCGAAGTCGTAGTCCTTTATGAACTCCATCCATCTCCTCTGCCTCATGTTCAACTCCTTCTGGTCGAACAGGTACTTCAAACTCTTGTGGTCACTGAACACCACAAACCTCAAACCAAAAAGATAATGCCTCCAAATCTTGAAAGAAAACACAATAGCAGCCAACTCAAAGTCATGAGTATGGTAGTTCTCCTCATGAGGTTTCAACTGCCTCGAAGCATATGCAATCACTTTGCCCAACTGCATCAACACACAACCTAGCCCCTTCCCGGAGGCGTCAGTGTAAAGCTCAATATCAAGCGTAGGATCAGGAAGGACCAGCACAGGAGCAGTAGTCAGTCTCTCCTTCAACTCCTGAAAACAGACCTCACACTCGTGAGTCCACACAAATGGAGTCTCCTTCCGAGTAAGGCGAGTCAATGGAAAAACCATGGTGGAGAATCCCTTGATGAACCTCCGATAGTAACCTGCCAAACCCAGAAAGCTCCTCACTTCCGTAACTGTCTTGGGTCTCTCCCAATCCAGTACGGCCTCAATCTTGTTCGGATCCACTACAACTCCCTCAGCAGAAATAACATGCCCAAGAAACTTCACAGACTTGAGCCAAAACTCACACTTTGAAGGCTTTGCATACAGCTTCTTCTCCTTCAGCACTTGCAGAACAGTTCTCAAATGCTCCACATGCTCTTCCTCCGTCTTGGAGTAAATCAAAATATCGTCAATGAAGACGATCACAAACTGATCCAGGTACGGCTGGAAAATCCTGTTCATGTAATCCATGAACACAGCAGGTGCATTGGTGAGACCGAACGGAATCACCAAGTACTCAAAATGACCATATCTCGAGCGAAAAGCAGTCTTCGGGACATCCTCCGGCTTCACCCGAATCTGATGGTATCCGGACCGGAGATCAATCTTGGAATACACACAAGCACCCCTGAGCTGATCCAACAGATCATCAATCCGAGGAAGGGGATACTTGTTCTTGATTGTCACCTTGTTCAGCTGCCTGTAGTCGGTGCACAATCGCATTGTCCCGTCCTTCTTCTTCACGAAGATAACCGGTGCTCCCAAAAGAGACACACTCGGTCTAATGAAGTCTTTCGCTGAAAGATCCTCAATATGCTTCTTCAGCTCTGCCAACTCCGGTGGCGACATCCGGTATGGAGCTAAAGAAATCGGCCCCACACCAGGCAACAGATCTATGGAGAACTCTATCTCCCTCTGTGGCGGAAACTCAGGAATATCCTCAGGAAACACTTCGAGGAATTCCCTCACCACAGGAATGCCGGTGATGTCTTCCTGTGTACCACTCACCAAACCTCCCAACATGACATAACCAAATGCCCCTGCTCTCAAGGCTCTCCTAGCCTGCAGCAACGAAATGTACGGCGAGGAACTGACTGTGGAATCACACGGAGACAACACTACGCGCTTGGCACAACAGTCAATCATCACACAATTTCTGGACAGCCAATCCATGCCCAGAATAACCTCCAAGTTGGCCATCGGCAATCCTATCAGATCCACCGAGAACTCACGGCCATCCCACTGAAACGCCACATCGCGATGAACAGTGGTAGCATCACATCTTTCTCCGGTGGCGGTAGTCACCCGCATCGGTGGAGAAAGCACATCACTGGGCAACTCAAGCCCCACAGCAATCGGGGTAGCAACAAAAGAATGCGTAGCCCCAGAGTCAAACAACACATCAACAGCTGATGAACCAATCGTAACAGTACCTCTGACAAGGTTCGGAGCTCGATCCGACCGCTGACAATCCAGAGTATAAACTCTCCCAGAAGATGGTGGCACTGCCGGTGCTGAAGTATGTGGAAGGGGAACCATCTGAAGTGGCACTGCCTGTACTGCAGTAGCCCTCGTCGTCGCCGACGGACAGTCTCTGGAGAAATGGCCCTCCTTGCCACACTGAAAGCAAATCAACTGGCCGGTAGAACACGGCCCAAAATGAGTCTTCCCGCATCCCGTACACCTGGGAG